>NW_024468320.1:0-44250 GCF_002104995.1 Linderina pennispora | reverse complement strand
CCTGCTCCCTGTGTTAGGAAGGAGGTACCTGGAAATCCGATCCACACCTCAACCCGCCCCCAAACCAGAGCAGCCTAGATCCTCTAATCCACTTATCCAGACACATCTACTATCGGCTGCTAATTCGGCAAGTCACCGGATCCTACATATGCTGCATACATGAACACCCGCTGTTCAATATAGTGTCAGTTGGATACTCCCCACATATCCTTGGCTTCTTGCTCACGCATTCTATTCACCAGCTTTTGTGATAATGACGTGACCAACCCAGCACATTCCTTTTGCGGCAGGTGTTGCCTAGATCCAGCGACACCTTGGGTAATCCTCTCCCGATACATCTATTTTTACTCTTCCTGCAATGTACATGTCGCGAAAGTTCTGCAGTTGCGGAAAACAATCTCCCCTAAAAGAGCTACCTGGCAACTAGCAGCTAATTATTAAGCAACCCATGCCACTGCGGCACGGCCCTATAGCATTCGCCGTATAAACATCAGCTCTGCAAGACATGCATGATGCCAACCTTGTGCAAAACACCCACAGGTGTGTAGCGCCGAAATGTGTGGATCTCTAGTATTGCACAATTTCTAGAGAGTGTGGCGATGTCGTCAAGCTGTACTAGCGCTTCCCACGAGCTCCCTCCCTGCTCGCTGGCTCACAAGCTTATAAGGCAAGCTTCTCTCCCTCCTCAACCTTGTTTTTTTCACTACATTCCCAATCAACAGTCCATATTTTAATTCTTCGTCATTAATATGTCCCTCAACAAGTACGAGCCTGTGGCATCATCCAGCCGCACCAAGAGCCTCTCTGTGCTTGTTCTTGGCCTTGTGACAATCGGCGGACTCGCATCCCTTACCCAGTGCTCTGCACACCCTACTTCCCAGCCCAAGCAAGTGCGTTTTATGCGTCGGGCAACCGGCACCGAAGCGACGGTCGTGAATCTCCTGAACGCTGGGTTCAACGAATCCAACACAGTGGCATGGGACCGGCTGGCCGAAATGACCGACCTGTACGGCAACCGCATGACCGGCAGCAAGGCCTACGACAAGAGCGCCGAGTGGGTGGTCAAGACGGTCAAGAAGCACGACAAGGACTTTTCGGTCTGGACCGAGCCCGTGTGGGTCAACCGGTGGGAGCGCGGCAGCGAGTCCCTGCGCTTGTATGTGCCAACGCGGCCCAACGGCTCCGTTGACATTCCGGTGCTGGCCCTGGGCAGTTCCGTGTCGACACCCAAGAAGGGCATCACGGCCAACGTCATCCCGGTGCGCTCATTTGAGGAGCTAGCGAAGCTGGGCAAAAAGGCAATTTCGGGCAACATCGTGCTGTACAACTTCCACTTCACAAATTACGGCGAGGTAGTCAAGTTCCGGAGCCGTGGCGCCCAGGAGGCAGCCAAATACGGGGCGCTGGCGGCGCTGGTGCGCACGGCCACGCCAGACTCGTCAGTGGCGTCGGTGCACCACTGGCAACTCGGCGCGCACGACCATCCCGGCTGCGTCGATTTCACCGGCGGATGCCAATCTGATCGAGGCGCCTGTACAAGGCGCGGAGGCGGGCGAGTCCGGCTTTGTCCACCCGAAGGTCAATCTGGCACTGCAGAACACATTTAAGGAGAACGCAACCCAGTCGGCCAACATCATCTTTGATCTGAAGGGCAGTGAGCGCCCCGATGAGATTGTGCTGCTATCGGGCCACTTTGACTCGTGGGATGTCGGTGTTGGCGCCATGGACGATGCGGCTGGTGCGTTTTTGGCGTGGGAAGCCGCGCGCCTGATTGCCAAGGAGGGCCGGCGGCCGAAGCGCACTGTGCGCGTGGTTATGTGAACAACGAGGAGACACTGCAGCGCGGCCGCCCAGGCGTATTTCGTCCAGCACAAGAACGAGATTGCCAAGCACAAGTTTGCTATTGAGAGCGACATCGGTGTGTTTGAGCCCTGGGGCATGGACGTCCAGGCCGACCAGAAGGTGATTGACACGCTGGTTGGGTATGGCAAGGACTATGTGAAAGTGCTAGGCGCCGGCAACATCACCAAGGCGGAGGAGCTGCCGGCTGAGGACATTGCGGTTCTGTGCGAGGCTGGTGTCCCCTGCGGCGGGTGGTTGAGTGTCAATCCCGAGGGCAACTTGGCGCCCGACCACCCGAACTGGGGCGACCACTACTTCCGCCACCACCACGCCAAACAGCGATCGCGTCGAGGTCATTGATGCTGGCCAGCTCAGACGCAGTGCTGCGGCACTGGCAGCCTGGGCGTATCTAATTGCTGATGCGGAGTAACTATTTTTTAAACAACCTTGGCTTCCTCCATATCGTGAACAATCAACCCAGCACTTACTACATGTCCTCAATAGCATACCTTTATATGCATCCTATAGTGTTGCATTCTCGCCATCCTTTTTGGCGTGTCACTAGTCTTGCTTGACCAACTGGATATCAGCCCAACTAAAAATAGATACTATGCTGGCTGATATCCAAACCATCAGCGTTGTCGGGTGAACTGGACAAAGCCAGCAGCCTGTAGGGATGAGTCCCACCACCACCAACCTTACTGAAAACCAACTGCAGATCCCGCATGCCTTTCTACAGCTTTTTACTCTTGCGACATCAACGCATACTGCATGAAAAGGACCGCATTCCAGACCAATTACAAATTACTATGAACTTACATAAGCCTTCCACTTCAAAAAAAGACATGTCCAAAAGGCCCATCAGCTTAGAGCAAAACCTGCCCACTGCAGCTTTCTGCTGCAAATCCCCCGCATATCGATGCAGCATAACTTTGAGGGCTGATGCTGTAAGCCGAAAGCATAACAAATCCTGCACGAATTTATTTTTGCATCAGAGCAAGTTCTATTTTTAGCTCACTCGCTTGAAGAAATGAAAACCAGACGAAAGTTTGGTTTCTGGCGGGGCATATCATTGCGACAAAGATAACTAAGGTGCTTCTTTCTGTGAAGGATATGCTGCAATTTGTGACCTGTGCATATATATAACTGCAGGCTAGCGCTGCAGCAGCATGCACCGAAATAGCTTCATTATTCCCCTCTCCCCCTTCTTTCATCCTCTCAAAAAAAAAAAGTATCCTAAATATACTTGCTGTGTACCAAAAACTCTCCCACCGCACCCCACCTTCTACATCACCCTCAAATTTCGTACCACAATAAGCCATGTCTACCCCCACTACTCCCAACTTCGAGTACGTCCAAGGATTAATCGCTGAATGGAAACAGACCCCCAATTCACAGGTCAAGTCCAATATGGAGGACGAAATAGAGCGCGGATTCGAATCTCTCATAGCAAGCACCATTGAAACAAGGGAGCGTCTCCGGCGAGAGCTTGAGGAAGAGCGCCAGCTTAATGCTCAGCTTCATAGAGAGCTTGACAGCAGAAATATGTGAATAGCCAACAAAACAAAATAAATAGCCTAGCACTGTATGATTCTTTCAAACTAAATACATGGATATGTTCTGAGATGCGACTTTTGCAAGTCAAGCGACCACACCACTGGAGACCCGAATCTTATAGAAATCACATACTGGCATGCATCTAACGAGTTCAGTAACTCGACTTATTTGTGGCCTCCATAGCTCAGTGTCAATATGTATTGCCTGTTCTCCGAGCGATATAATAATTACTTGATCAGCCTTTATATGTAAATGTGATGGAAAAATGCACATAGCGAGTAATCAACTGCATATGTGCACAGAAATAAGGTAAATATGCCGTCATGAGTGAGTGGGTATATCATAATTTATTTGACATGGGCTGGGGTGAAGAAACATGCGGATGGCAGCCTGGAGAATGCATGCCCTTTTGAATGCACGTGCTGCGTGCTTTTGGTGGCTGCCGAAACTAGGTTTCGGGAGGAGAAGGAGCCGGCAGATCGGGTCGGTATGTGTGGTATGTACATGTGCGATGCAGAGGCGGTGGATGCGATGGTTAGCACCCACGGCCACTGAGGCATAAGGCGCATGTGCACTCGCGGTCGCAGAGGACAAGAGCAGTGTTGGCGGTCGGTGCGAGCATCTTGACAGGCAGATCGAGCGCTGGAACTGGAGGGAGACGAGGGGTGTGCAGGAGCTGTATAAAGAGCCAGAGGACCAGCTGATACCGGGGAGCCGGTGGATTTATAGCAAAGACTGGTCGGCATGCAGAAACCAGAGCCGGGCTGCGTCGCTTCATATTAAACCTAAAGCAAGCAGCATGCCGGCGTTACCCCAAACCAACAGCCCCTATTTACCTGTTTTCGACAGCATCGGCAACAACTGGCGTGATTTGCAAGCAGCAGCGCCACGCCGGATGTTGCGGGCCGTTCCCAAAAAGGCTAAATTAGCAACGCAACTCTATCTGGAGGCGTGCGGCGGGTTTTTCCGTTGGGCTGAGCTGCTTTGGGCACTGTGAATGACGAATGGTAACAAAAAGAGAAACAAAGGCGGTATCAAGGGGCTGGATAAACAGCTGCAGGCGGGTGCGTGTGTGCATGTGTGAGGTGGGACGCCCAGCAAACAAACGAGCCAACAAAGAACGGCTTACAGCACAGCCCAGCCCCAAGCAAAAAAAAAGAAAGGTGGTTGTGGAGAGCAGGCAAAAAGATCGCTCTCGGATAGGCTCGAACTATCAACCTCCTGATTAACAGTCAGACGCGCTAACCAGTTGCGCCACGAAAGCAGACCTGGCACCAAAGCCAATCTCTGATATTTCGGAAAAACAATATATCTATAAAGGAATTAGTAGCTGCCACACAACTTACCGCTGTTTATCACGTTCTACATAGCTCCTGACTAGAGTATAAATATACCGCCTGGCAACACAGGCACGTGTATGTGGATTGACCAACACCAGCTATCATTTGTGTCACTGACGCAAAGAGAGTACATGTTAGACCATGATCTAGTGCTGTGGTCTGCGTATTCTGTTGTGATTTCATTAGCCTTATGTGCTCCAGCATATTCCAATACTTCTTATCTAATGTTGTTGCAACTTTTATTGCATATGCTTTTGTTCCTATCCTACCACTATTTGGCCATTTCTCCTTATTGATGCCTGCTGCATCCTCTACACAGACTACATGCGCACTAATTCTTGCGAGTATACGAGACAGGACGAGCCGTTAACCCCTCACCATGGGTTATGCTGAACAGCCTCGCCCCTTGGCTCTGCTCCACCTCACAATAGGTGCGTACCACGGTCCCAGATTGGCAATTCCACGGCGGATATTTGAGATGCTCATAGGCTGAAGTCAGCAGCACCTGCGCTTCACTCGCCATAGCTGCGCGCTCTTCGTTGCCTGCAGTCCAAATACCATGGCCATTTCCAGCCGATTATCGATTGTTGAGAAAAGAAATGTATTGTGCAAAGAGATGGCTATAAACAGATGGGTTTTGGTAGCCAAAGGCGCCAATCGGCGTACAGCAGGCTTGGTTCTGGGTGGTCAGAGGATGACGGAAGCCAGGGTTCCCTTGACATCTCAGCACTTTTCGCCGATGCTGCACAGGCTGCACGAGCACTCGCGGTCGCAGGTGTGGAGGACAAAGGACGGCAGCGAATTCATCGTTTTCAGTGGATTTTGAGTTGGGAGACGAGTGCAGAGGGTGTGAGGTGGTGAGATGCAGGAGAGAGGAGTTGCCTGGGCACCAATTCGGTCGGCTTTTATACGCAACAGATCGGCGGCGACCGGCTGCGGTTCCTGACTGTGAGAGCCCGGCAGAACCCCCAAACATGCCGCTCACAGTGGTGAGGTCTTCAGATTTATTTACTGAATCCAGGAGGTTCATATTAGTCCTCCATTATCTGTGTTTCAAATCCTTAGGCTCAGCAGCATTCACCCAAGGACACCCCCGTTCTGGAGACAGAGAATTCTTTATACAATTGCTTGCTACATGTTTGGGTAAAGTAAACTCCCCCAGCAAAACGGCAGCAGCACGCCGCCACCGCCCGCTCCAAAAGGATAAATCGAAGAGCCGCACATTGTCTGCACAAGACACCCCCAGCCCTACACCTGCCCGTAGCCGCCATAGTGGCCGCCGGTGTGCATTTTATATTGCCAAAGGGAGAAAATTCATGTATGCAGCACCGCGAGTTCGCGATTGGCAGGCCAGACTCTGGTAACTGCGTATTCCATGTTGGGAGCAGCCACTGCTGCTCACTTTGAAACCTGCAGGAGCTGCGCCGAGGTAAGCTGGAGCTGGCGGGCGCACTCCAGCAGATTATGTATCTGGTTCGACTTGTCCACGGCCTTGGCGTATAGGCGGTCGCGCTCCTCTTGCAGTTTGCTCCGCTGGTCGGCCGAATCGCTGCTGTCGAGCTGGGGACCAGAAGTATCGGGATCAAGGGCAACAGCAAGCTCGCGTGCCCGCTGCCACGATGCCTTGTATTGGGCCCGGGCATCCTCCAGCCCCTTCAGCAGCTCTGCTGTCTCGCTACAGCCGATGCGTTCTTCATTGATGTAGGCATGTATGTGATGGGGTAGTACGTCTGTGAGTGTGAGCCCCACCCAAAGAATTTTTGCACAACTAGCATGTTGACGAGCCCTAGCTGGGTCTGGCAATTAAATACAGGTCCTCCAGAAACCAAAAAGTAGTAGCATTTAATACCAATCCCGCAAAAGGTGCCTACCGCTTATTCCTTCTGCTTTGGCCTTACACCGGCAGTCTTCTCCATCCGTGTCTTGAGCTGGTTCCGCTGCTCGATAGCAAACGTGATCTTGCTGCGTGACTCGTCGACCCTATGCAGAAACTCGTCGCTGCGCGCCAGCGACTCATACACCAGCTGCAAAAGCTGGTCACGCGCGCGCACGTCTTCCATATTGTAGTTATCGATCAGCTCCAGGTGCGCGGTCTCCGGGTCGTCGCCCAGCAAGATATTCAGGAAGCGCCGAATATGCTGGTTGTACTCGTTCTCCGTCGTCATCGTCTCCATCAGGTCCCACGCCATAATCTCCATCAGGTTGCTGCTCAGCGTCTTTTGCACGTACGGCCGCTGCAGGGCATCTGCAACTGTGTCGAGCGGCCGGGTCGCCTCCTCAATGATTTTCTCTGTGTCTTTTGGCAGTGGTGGGTGCGGAGCGTCTAGGGATGTCCAGCAGGGTGAATTAGTACTATGTTGAATGCCGGCGAAGGTCAACCTGCAATTTTGGCCGTGGTAGCGGTGAAGCAACTTACCTGAACGCCATATCCGCGGCCTCTCGTTCAGAGCTGACTTTTCTTCTGCTGGCTCAGGCTTGGTTTCGCCATTAACGGGTTTTGTTTTGCTTGCAATGTCTGCATTCGTGGAGACGGCAGCAGCAGTTGCTGGTGCAGCGACTGCTGGCGTGGTTGCTGCAGCGATAATGGGGGTGTCTGAGGCTGCAGTC
The DNA here is from genome assembly GCF_002104995.1 of Linderina pennispora. Taxonomy (NCBI): domain Eukaryota; kingdom Fungi; phylum Kickxellomycota; class Kickxellomycetes; order Kickxellales; family Kickxellaceae; genus Linderina; species Linderina pennispora. Next base: position 36,904 of record NW_024468320.1, on the reverse strand, counting down.
GTCACCGGTGCTGCAGCTGTTTGTGTAGACTGGAGCGTACTCATTGGCGATGGCAGGGAAGGTAAATGAAAGCGCAAATTGTCAGAGTTCTATAAAAAAAAAATCGCGAATCACATAAATGCTGCAGTCCATCCTCATCAATCCGCAAAGCGCACTTGTGGTTCATCCATTCAAGCTTGGAAACATCGTCGATTTATTGCACCCGGCTGAATGGCCCAAGCAATACAAAACAAGAGAAAAGAAAAGAACTTCTGCCAGGATTGAACTGGCCAAGCCCGCCGTAAAGGCAGGCGTGAGATCCCAAGCGCTCACAAAGAAGTCCACGTAATATGGATGGAAGGCGTTGGCGGACATGTGTGCTCTAGCAATAGACGCAACACTATGTCGCAAAAAGGCGGAGAATGAGCTGGGACCTGCGAGAGAGCAAACGTGAGCAGTGCAAAAGCACGTACAACGGAGAGCCTCCTTCCGCTAGAGCTTGAGCCCGCCGCCAATCATCATGCCTTTCAAGGCATGCTGGCTGGTAGGGTAGAACTCAAGCTCAACCGGTTCGTCGTCCTCGACGTCGCCAAACACAAAGCCATTGTCACTCGAGGTCTCGAGCTCGTCCAGATTGCTCACACAGCGACACGTAAAGAACACGATCCGCTTCATGCGCTTGTTGAAGAAGAAGTAGTTGAACGACCACACCGGCCCGTCCTCCTCGTACGGGTCCGACTCAGCATCGGGTGTGTACGTGTAAATGTCGCACTCGTCGATGTTGATGGTGTTGTCGATGACATCCCACATGCGGCTGGTGCGCAGGCCAGCGGGGCAGCCGACGTTGATCAAGGTCGTGTTGATTGACTTGATCGTGTCGCCAGTCGATGGCTCCTTGACGAACTGGTCCGCGCTCAGCGAGCTACAGTTTGAAAACGCATGGTGGTATGGGTGGAGTTAGCAAGCATCTTGGCGAACGCGGGAGTGTAGCTGAATGAGGAGGAGAGTACCAGTTAGCACTGTTAGCTCACGGTACCAGCTCTGGGAGAATGTCCATTCCCCTCCCCCAAAAAGGCCAGTGGACGATCAGGGCTGGACCGCTCATCCTCGATCCGGAACCACGCCTCTCCCCAACAAAAGCCGCACAGGGTCTAGACTGCGCAGGCAAAGCGGCAGACATAAAGGAAACACACTGCTACGGTACCTAAAGTCGTAATCAGGGAAGCTGGCGTTAAGCGTGCCAATGAGATAGAACAGCGTCTTCCTCGATGCCGATTGTGTCAGCGGGCCGAACGGCGAAATAATGTTAGTCAACGAGCTCTGCTCTGGCGAGAGGCTCTTGGCCTCCTCAAGGTCTTCCTGGTACTTGTTTTCCAAGTACTTGTACAGCTTCTTGTCGGTTCCTGCAGCCTTGCCTACAGACAATGTGTGGGAAGCGGGTTGCGGTGGTGTGCTCACGTGGCGGAGTAGGATGTTAGTACGTACAAGGGATTGAGACGCGTGCAGGTGTCAAGGGCAGGAAGCAGAGTGTCTTTCTAATACACCCTCCTTCCAAAGGCACCAGCCCGCCCAAGACTTTTGGAGCACCTACATGAGTATGCCTCAACTCTGCCGACCACATGCCGGTCGCCGCTGGTTGTTGGGAACGACAAGAGCGAGTTGATGTTTCTGAACGACTCGACGTCAAGGTACTTCATTTGCAAATAATAATAGCAAGTTGGCAAATTGGGAATAAAAGTCAAGAGAAAGTGGGGGGTAGTAGCTTCTCAAGTAGAGAAAAAGAGAGATAGTTTGGCAGTAAGTGGAGTTAAGGTGTAATTTTAAAACGTGCGCAGAACAGGGGGATGTGAGCTTTGCGATTTGTGTGTGAATGGTCACCTGTTTGCGGCGGCAGCCAATGGTATGACGAGAGAGGCCTTGCACCGTGCAGCTACCGCCACTGTCAGTGCAAAATCGGTGCACATGCGCAGCACCCTCAGACACTATACGCTGGAGCTGGTAATATGGCGGGATATTGTCGAGGTTGGCGGGTTATAGGCGGTGACTGCGAAACAAGGCAAAAACGTGTGCTGCTTCTGTGGATTAACCGCCCTCTCTATTTGTAGCCAAAGCAAGTGAGGGGGTCACTTGAGCAAAAAAGTTGCATGCCACCGTCCACGGGAACGAGCCGAGCCGAGCCGAACCATCTGGGGCAGCGAGCTGGTTTCCCTGTGCTCACTGATCTGAGTTCGATATCTGGCAGAGTGGATTCTCCACTTGTCAATCCAACACGCGATCTGCTGTCAGCTGCTGGCTTCGAAAGAATCCCCTCCGCCTCCTGCGCGACAGCATCAATACTGGTATGAGGCAAGCTAGATTTTGACCACATCATTGCCGATTTCCTTGCTGACCACGCGTTCGTCGACAATCTGATTTCCACTAGCCGCAAGAACCTGGCCGAGAACTACGCACTGACTACAGAGTTCTTTGATAAGCAGTGTGGAGTATGTGCCGTGCTCGGCAGGTCACTATATTTGGTTCAAGCTGCCTATTGCTGCCAGCACAAAGGCACATCGTGCACTTGGCGCTCTACAGGCCACTGAAGTGGCCAAGCTGTGGACAAAGGAGACCGATCTCACGGCATGGGAACACATCGTCCTAAACGAGCGCGTGTACTTCCCTACCGGGCAAGCATTCTGCTCGACTGAGCCTGGATGGTTCCGATTCACGTTCGCCATCACCAAAGAGCAACTTGTTCTTGCTCTTGATCGCATTGGCAACTCGTTCAAGCTGGACTAGGCCTGTATCTCCATAAATGGCTTGATACCGTACCATTCAATCCATGGTGAATATCATCTAGTGTATCTGAATGTACAAAGTTGCCAAGCAGTGCTCCCAGGTTTGCCTTGGGCTGTAAACCAAAGCAATGTCTGACTTTGTAACTTTGGCAATGGGCACAAGGACCCAGTAATATACACATACAATTACCAGATTGCGACAGTAGCCATGCTCTCAGGCGATGAAGGAGAATGTGCTGCCTCCGCTAATCGTGGGATTTGTATATCATCTGCGCTCAACAGTGACAGCCGTTCACATAATGCTTGTCGTATTCTTTGTCATCACTACAAATTACTAATATTTTTAGTAGTTGCCAAGACCACTGCGTGCAGAAACTCGTGTAGAAAGCATTAAAGCGCAAACCTGTGCTGCAATGGCTTGCTTGGCCAGTGTGCATTTTTAGAAACCTACCATGAAACTCCGGTTGTCGGCATACAGCTACACGATGGGAGCATCTGCAGTCCCCAGAAGTATTTGTGGAAACCTAGCATTTCTTTGCAGTTTCTTTCTGAGAGCCCGTGCCCAGTATTTCTTGGTCTGCATAAGCAAGTTTTCTAGGGACCTATCGGCCACGCATAGCGCCGATCGGCGTGCCTTTTGATATGCTAATGGCATTTTGTCCGCGTCGTCTGAAAGATGAGGTTTACTGGGGCCACTAAAATTAGAACACTAGTGAGAACAAACCCTAGATGCGTTCAGCGCATGACAGGGGGTCTCCTTGAAGTCGTTTTATCGGTGTATAAAAGCCCGGCGCTGCTGTTGCATTCCATATTCCACATCATCATCACCATCAACAGCACCACCTGCTTCACCAAGCAACACACTTCACACCTACTTTTGCATCTGCATCCCCACCAACAACAGCTCCGATACAATGCGTGTTACTCTTGCTGCCTCCCTCGCCTTCTTCGCCGCTACTGCCGCCGCCAACCGAGCAATCCCCGTTGGTGACGCAGATTTTGTGGATGCTTCCTACGACCATGCCATGGGCTTGGGTAGAGTTCCCTACGATTCCTTTGTCGATCTTGAGGGAAACACCAACCAGCGCGGTTCGAATGGCGCTACTCACAGGGGCACAGGGAGGAAGTCGGGTGTTGGCAGAGGTCGGATTGGCATCAGGCTGCCTTACCAGAGCCCGCCGTTCTTCCCCGACACTTTCGAGCTTCCTGGTCTCAGCAAGCGCAGCGACGATTACGATTACGAGCATGACAACGAATACTACGTAGATTCCTACAACCAGCGTGGCGGATTCGGTAGAGGTATTGGCCGTGGGCTCGGCAGAATTGGTGATGCAGTAAGCCCAGGTGACATTGCCTCGATTCTCGACATGTTTGTAAAGAGAACCAATGACGGCAACCAACGCGTCAGCTCTAAGAAGAGTTTAGGCAAGGTCAGATCCAACCCTAAGCGCCCTAAGACCATTCGTATTAAGCCAACGAACCCTGGTCCCTTCCCATCTATTTTCATTGCCTGATGATGCGTGGTCATGCAGTATAGAGCATAGCATATTTTTAACATACTTGTGAACATTCTTAGAGCACATAAATTATGTAGCCTTTATAAACAACTTAGACATATTAGGGCTGTATTCTCATACTATGCAACATCGCATTTTGTTAAACTGCCATATACCTGCTGGTATGCACGAATCATTGTTCTCCCAAGAGCCAGACCAAGGCAGAAAGGCTCTGGCATGCGGATGTGCGGACCTCCGCTGCTGCAAGCATGAATGTCACCACACACAGTGGTAGCATTAGTTGGGCCGAGACACCAGGCTGTTTGAAGCTGATGTTGCTCTCCCAGACAAAAATCCTGATCACCATTGTCGCTGGACGCGGTCTCCAAAAGAACCCCCCACCTGCCACACTAGGCACCTGTCAGCGGAATCCGCCTGCCAATCCAGCACACGACCTGTTGTCAGCTTAACTGCCGGCTTCGAAATAATCTTCTCCACTTTCCATGCGACAGCATCAATACTGGTATGAGGCCAGCTAGATTCTGGCCTCTGTATTAATAATGGGAATGGCTGGAAAGTGCATCGTCCATTCGGCATCAGGATTATCTTGACAAGAAAAAAGACAAGATCGACTTGTCTCTCCAAGCTTCAGTGCTACTAAGGAAACGCATGTGTGGCGAGAGGAGAATGTCTCTATCGAAAAGCAGCAGCAGGCCCAAGCAACCACTTGCATAGTGGGGCTGGTGGAGTAGGGGATGAAGGAGATTGGCTAGATGCAAATCGTCCAAGCTTTAACCTTGCCTGTATTGCAGCGGCGGCAGCCGAATTGCCAATAGAGGGAGGTCTCGGCATACCCAATGTTTGTATCGTGAGCGCAGCAGACAGGTCACTCTCCCTCTGGGGATGTCCACCTGCAGATGATACATACTGAGAGAAATGCATGTAAATCATGTGTGTTCTGAGGACTGCTCTGAGCATCAAATGCCACTAGGACGGTGAGAATTCTCTATCTGCGAGAAACTGCACCGTTCTATGCAGTTGAGTCCCTCGGCTGCCCGAGCAACGGGCAATTTTTGTGCCTCGGTCTGTATTTCACCACCCAAATCCCCAACTCGCCTTCCTGACACATGCAGCTGCCCACCCCCATTCTCCAAATACATAGCTGGGTTTCTGTCACATATAAAGCCGAGTGCACGCACCCCCATCAGAAACTGCAGGCTCACCTCAGCAACAAGCTAAAGCAGATTCATTCTCTCTTCTTACCTAATAATTCATAAGCCCCTTCAGCCCTGCCTAATTCCTCGCTGGTAGCATCCTTCACTTCGTCAATGCTATTCAAGTACAGCATCCTGGCACTGCTCGTCCAAGCCATCACTGTCCGAGCACACAGTGAGCTGGGCAAGCGCGGCAATACTGCCTCTTGCCCCGGCTACAAGATCGTCTCCAAGCAAGATACGGCTAGCGGGTTCTCAGCCATGCTCAAGCTTGCCGGCAAACCTTGCAATGCCTATGGCAATGACGTTAGCGACCTGAAGCTCAACGTCGATTTTGACAGCCAGGACCGACTGCATGTGCATGTGCAAGATTCAACCGGCAAACAGTACCAGATCCCAGCATCGGTGCTGAAGCTGGATGCGAGCAAACAGACAAACAAGAGCAAGGCGAGCCTCAAGTTCAACTACTTCCAGGACGCCAAGCATGGCTTCGGCTTCAAGGTGTCGCGCGGCAAGGACACAGTTTTCGACACCACCGGTCACCCGCTGATCTTCGAGGACCAGTACATTGAAGTGACATCGAACCTGCCCAGCAATGCCAACATCTACGGCATTGGCGAGACACCCGACTGGTTCCGGCGTGATACCGCCAACACAATCAAGACACTGTGGAACCGCGATGCAGCGGATCCGTTCCAGGAGAATGTCTACGGCTCGCATTCGATCCACATGGAGCTGCGCAATGGCAACTTCCACGGCGCCTACCTGCACAACTCGCACGGCATGGACATTGTGCTCGCCAACAACACAATCCAGTACCGCGTGCTGGGCGGCACCGCCGACTTTTACTTCTTCAACGGACCGACGGCGCTCGATGTCATCGACCAGTACACGGAGCTGGTTGGCCGTCCAAACCGCATCCCGTACTGGGCACTGGGATTCCAGAACTGCCGGTATGGCTACAAGAGCGTCTATGAGGTCAACGACGTGATTGCCAACTATTCCAAGGCCGAGATCCCATTGGAGGTGGCCTGGACCGACATCGACTACATGGACCGCACGCGCGACTTCACCTTCGACCCAGTCAACTTCCCACTCAGCGAGATGCAGAAGCAGCTCGAGTACCTGCACGCGCACAATCAGAAGATGGTGCTTATGACCGACCCAGCCATCCAGCGCAACTCTTCTTACGGCCCGTATGCGCGTGGCCTTGAGCAGGACGTGTTTGTCAAGAATTCCGACGGCAGCGTGTTTGTAGGCCAGGTATGGCCCGGGTACACGGCATTTCCGGACTGGTTCGCGCCCAACGCCGACAAGTGGTGGAGTGGCGAGCTGAAGCGCTACTTTGATGCGCTGCCAATTGATGGCATGTGGATTGACATGAACGAGGCTGCCAGCTTCTGCACTGGCAGCTGTGGCTCAGGAATCCCTGAAGATGTTGTGCCGCCATTGCCCTGGAATGCCGACCCGCCACCGGTCTACCGGCCGCTCAACATAAGCAACCCGATGCTGGTACCACCGTATGCTATCCACAATCCGTGGGTGGAGCTCTCCAACAAGACCATCGAGACCACAGCCCTGCATGCCAATGGCGTCCTGGACTACCACGTGCACAACATCTACGGACTGATGATGTCTATTGCCACGCACAAGTTCCTGACAACTTACAGGCCAAACACGCGGCCGTTCCTGCTCTCGCGCTCCACGTTTGCCGGCTCCGGCGCCCTGGTCAGCCACTGGACCGGCGACAACGAGTCGTCGTTCAAGGACCTGCATGTGTCAATTGCATCGATGCTGGATTTTGGTATTTTTGGCATCCCGATGGTGGGTGCCGATATCTGCGGTTTCAACGGCAATACAACCGAGGAGCTGTGCGCACGCTGGATTGAGGTCGGTGCCTTCTATCCGTTCTCGCGTGACCACAATGTCATTGGCGCCACCCCGCAGGAGCTCTACCGCTGGGAGTCTGTGGCGGAGGCCAGCCGCCGTGCCCTCGCTGTTCGCTATGCTCTGCTGCCATACTTCTACACCAACTACCAACATGCTGTCGAGAATGGCTGGCCAGTTGCCCGCCCGCTCGTGTTCCAGTACCCCGAGATTGCAGCCACCTCTGCAATTGACAAGCAGTTCCTGATCGGTGATGGGCTCCTGATCTCACCGGTGCTGACTCAAGGTGCAGTCACTGTCGATGCATTCTTCCCCAAGGGCGTCTGGTACGACTGGTACACATACAAGGCAGTCAAGGGCGAGAGCAAGGAAATCACATTAGATGCCCCGCTGGAGCACGTCAACGTGCATGTCCGTGGTGGTGCGATTCTGCCGGCCCAGGTCCCCGCTATGACGACCACCGACTCGCGCAAGAACAACTATTATCTTGTCGTCGCCGTAGATGAGCGTGGTCATGCTGAGGGAAAGTTGTACCTGGATGATGGCGAGACCTTCGATACTCCACATCGCTGGATCTCGCTGGAGTACAAGAACGGTAGGCTGTCGGTCTCCCAGGACAGTGGCAACTACAGAGTGGCCCCCAGGCTCACCAAAGTTGTATTGCTTGGCGTCGATAATGTCAAGACAGTCAGGGTTAGCGGTGCATCGCAGAGCGCAGCCAAGATCTTGTCAGAGAACGGCAGCACCACAGTGGAGGGTCTCAGCATTGATCTGAACCGCAGCTCAAGCATCTCGTTCAAGTAGCATACTGCAGGCCGAGTGTTTCAGTGGATGAGGTTTATAATAGAGATATTGGTTGCTGGGAAAAATGCACATGTGGTTTCTACTTGCGGTGCCGCCTGTCGTTGCGGTGTCGCTGATCAGCCCCGCGTCCGCCGCGCCGGGGAGGTGGGCCGCGCTGGTTGTCGCTGCGACCGTCATTTTGCTGGTTGTCGCGTCGTGCCTGCTGCGGCTGCGACTGCGGCTGCTGGCGACCGTTATAGTCAGGCGATGCGCGGCGGCTGCCACGGTTATCGGCTCTGCCATCGCTGCCTCTGCTGTCATTTCCACGGCTGTCATTTCCACGGCTGTCATTGCCGCGATTGTCATTGCCGTGGTTGCGGCGGCGGTGGCGATCCGGTACCTGCTGCTGTTGCTGCTGCTGCTGCTGGCGCTGGTCCTGGCGCTGCTGTTGGCGCTGCTGCTGCCTGGGCTCTGGTTTCGGCTCTTGCTTCTTCTGCTCGGGGCCGAGTCTGCTAGCCACACCGCGGTCATCCTTGCGGCGATTATTCTGGTGCCTGGGCGACTCATACTCCCGGGGCTTCTCGGGCTCACGCCCCCTGGAGCTATTGCGGCTGCCACGACCCTGCCTTGGCGCGCGCTCCTTCTCGTGCTGGCGCTGGTTTTGTTGCTGGCGCACCAGCGCACGCAGCTCCTGCTTCCGCTGCTCTGTCTTCTGCCCAACCGACTCGGCTGCCGGTGACTCACCAGATGGCTCGTCCTTGCGCTCAGTTTTTGGCGACTCGCGCATGCGCTTGGCCGGCACGGCCTCCTGGGCCCGATCGGGCGTGTCGTGCCTACGTTTGGCGCCGTGCTCAGGCGTGTCACGCATGCGCTTGGCTGGCACGGCCTCCTGGGCCCGATCTGGTGTGTCCCGCCTGCGCTTGACACCATGCTCGGGCGGTGCGCGTTTCGCGTCCTGCTGGGGCTCTGCGGGGCGATCCGCACGCGAGCGTTTCACATCCGGCACATTGTCGGTGGGCGGGTCGCGTGCGCGTTTCGCAGGCGGTTCCGGGTTGGGCTCATTTTGGCGACGGGCCACGGATTCGTTTTTGGCCTCAGCTGGCTTTCGGTCGGTGCGGCGCCCGGCTGCCTGGCTGGTGGAGGCGGCGGCAGCTGCTGCGGCGGCAGTCACTGCACGGTGCGTATCGCGAGCTGCTGGTTGCTTGGGTGCAGGGCGACGCGGCGAGCCGTCTTGAGTACTGCGGGTTGGCTCGGCTTTTGGCGGCTTGGCCTTGGGCGGCTCATTGCGTGACTTGGCAATGTCCTTGGCGGGCTCCTTGGGCGACGAGACTGCCGAGCTGGCGGTTGACGGCCGGACAGCACTTCTGGGGTTCGGGCAGTACTCGGACTCGGGCAGCATGGACCTTCTGGCCGCGCTCAGCACGGCATTGTACGAGATGGCCAAGACCTTGAGGTTCGTCTCGTCGCTAGTGGTGATTACGTCGATTTTAGCCTGGATCTTTTCGCCCAGCCGCTGGGTGGCCGGGAACGACTTGTGCATCTCTTTGAGCGCCAGGATCGCATTGCGCACGGTGTTTTTGTTGCCCTTGTCCAGAGCCAGCTCAATGCCATTGTACAGCTCCGCCTGGAACTTGAACATCACCGAGCGGAAATCATCAAATGTCATCTGCACCACGTTCTTTTTGATGCGCGAGTGGTCGCCGGGCGTCGCCGGGCCCCGCGCTCGTCCGATCGTCCGCGACGGCGGTGGCAGGAACCCGCGCTGGTACGTCCACGTGCGGCAGAATCCAATCAACCCGCGCCACGCGTTCAGCGCCCGGTCGTTGTAGAGCCTCTCGTTCGCCCGCATATTAGTCAGGTACATCAGCGAAATATCCATGAAGCGCGCGTAGTAGCGTGTCTCGTTCTCGGTCATCGACCTCAGGATATCAGCTGCCTTCTTGCAGAATACGTGATCGTACACCGACACAATGCTGAACTTGTTGGTCGCCAGCGGGAAATGCATCATCCACAGGAACTTGGCGCAGAAGCTGGCATCCGCCGCCGATTGCATGCTGCGCGGCAGCACGCAGTGGTCCAATATAGCCTCGACCGTGAACTTGCGCTGCACCAGGGCCATGCAGAACCAGTAGTCCTTTTGCACTGTCAGCCATTTGCGGATCCGTCCCACGTGCTGCTGCTGCTCTTGGTGCTCGCGCTCTAACTCCTCTGCCAACAGCTTCGCCCGTCTCCGCAGATTCTCCAAGTTATGGCGCTGCGACCGCGACGCCGACCGCTCCACCGCGTCAATCCGCTTGATCAGCGAGCGCAATATCTCGATCTCCTTCTTGTACCGCAGCGCAGGCACCTCCGTGTCGTACAGCGTCAGGACCCAAAACACCGCAACAAAGTCCGCTGTGATGCCACGCTCAAGCGACGCTGCTGGAACCATCTTGCTGATGTAGTCTACGAATTCGCGCGAAACTAGTGGTGCCTTGTATGTGAGGTCCCGCACCACCCGCGGCTGTCGGTCGTCGCTGTCGGTCTCAGTGCCGCTGGCCTCCTCCCGATCTTCCTTCTCTTCCTCCTCCTCCTGGGCTGGAGTATCAGATTCGACAATCTCCACCTCCACATTGGCTCCATCCGCCTCCCACTGCTTCAGCCCCTTCGCCAGCTGCTGCGACAACACTGGCCGCCCAAACAAAACCGCCCACTGCCATGTCAGCCCGTATTTCTGCGCCAGCACCTCAGGAGGTGGCACCAGGGATGCGTAGCGCTCTGGCGGCAGATATGACACCAGCAAATTAAACAGCTGGTTGATGTGCTCCACCTCACGGTCATAGAATGTCGACGCGTTGCTCACTGATAGCGTCATTGTGCGCGCAATCGCTTCGGCGTGCGTGCACATGCCGACAATATACCCAAGCACCAGGTTGCGCTCCACCAGCAAGTCTGCCAGCCAGACCGCCAGCCGATGCGTCAGCTTGTTAGCCGTGTTGATTGCCAGCAATGCTTCCACCGACGCCTCTGAAGATACCAGCCATGAGCTGTTCATGCCGTACGCCTCGAGCCGCAAATGTGGCCCGCCCTGCAGCGCCAGGGTCTGGTCGTCTGTGGGCGACGACAGCGGCTCAATGCCTGCCAACCGCCGAATGCACTCGGAGACAATTACCAGCTCGTATACTGGCTCATTGTCAATGTTGCGTGTAACCCGCAGCATGCGCTTCAGTAGATATTCAAGGACCAAGCCCAGTCCCGCGTACTCGTACCGATGGCTGTATGCTGCAACAAACGCCGCCAAGCTCTGCAGCCAGTGTGCCGGGTTGACGTTGTCTGACTTCAGCTTCTTGCGCTTCAGGTTGTCGCGCTCCGGGTCGTTGATCATTTGGATGATCAAGTAGAATAAGATGTCAGCGTCCATCGGCGACAGGTACCGGAATGCCTCGACCACGGGCTCAACAAGGTTGTCGTACGATGTTACTTGGCCCAGAATCACCGCAAGAGAGAATGTTGGCGTGGCATGGCACAGGTGGCACAGGCGTCGCCCCATGGCCCGCGCGTTCTCGCCCGATAGCCGCCGCATCACAGAGTTGACGTCGCGTCGCGCCTTCTTCATCAGCACCTCGATCTCGACCATCGACAGCTGCACCGCCTTTTCATTACTGACCATGACCTCTTCGTCATCATCATCGAATGTTTCCTCCAGCGACATTGACATCAGGTCAATCGGCTGACTGGCCTTAGAGCCCGGGCGCTCACCATCAGACACAATCTCGGGAAGCCTCGACTCCCAAGTAGCCAGTAGCGCCTCCCACATGTTGTAGAACTCGTAGCGCCTGCTCAGCGGCAGGGCACCGACAAGCGACCACAGCTCGTTCGACAGCCCGGCATCGACTTGGCCAGCGAGTAGGCTGGGACCACCCATGAGCACAGGAACCCATACCACCTCTCGAAGTCGGTCCGCATGCCGAACCGGCAGAGCCGGATGAACCGAGCCAGAAGCTGCGGAGACTCCGCGAGTCGCACAAACGCCACGCGCAACCACGGCGCCAGAACCCTTGGCATGTCCCTCAGCGCTGTAGCCGTGGGTAGGCGCCCGCGGAGCCAGAACTTGTCGTAAAAGAAACCCTCAACCGATCGGGTAACCAGCGGCGTCAGCACAATGATCGTCCGCCCATGCCCATCGTCCTCGGACTTGGCGTGTGCTGGCAGCCCCCACGTGTTGCACTCCGCCTGCGGCTTGCTTGGAACCGAGATCTTCACGCGGATCCGCGGCCGACTTGGCAGCCGCACGCAGTCGGTGGCTTCGTAAACCGAGCGCGTGGCCTCGTCGATCATGCGCACCACAATGTCGGCAATCTCTGGATTCACGCGGGCCATGTCTGGCTCCTTCTTCAGATACCGCAGCGCGCTGTCTGCATCGCCCACCGCCAACAGCTTGGCGCACAACAGCGCGTGCTGGTTGACGTCAGGCTCTTTGACCTCCTCTTCGTCTTCACCGCCATCGCCGCTGCCGCCGCTGCCGTCGCCCTCGAGCGCTCCCATTGATGCCAGCGCATTGAGCGGGCTGCCCTGCAAGTCTCTGAGCGAGTCACGCCACGCATTCAACTCTGCCAAAAACGGTACATCTCTGCTGGGCATCAGATACGGGTACAGTGCCGACAGGGAGATGAGGTCGTGGGAGATGAGCAGCGCTGCCACTGTGACGAGCTCTTCAGCTGGCTTTGTGTTCTTGGCTGATTTAGCTGCAATCTGGAAGCGCCAGCCGACAAGCTGCGCCAGCCGGTCGGATCGAGCCCACGGCGATGCGTCAATCAGCGCCAGGAAGAACGCCCAGCTGACACGCACGTCGGTGATGAAGCAGTCGAGCAGAATATCGACTACACGGTTCGGGTCAAGGCTGAACTGACCAATCACCCCCTTAATGCTACGCAACAGGTCTCCCACGCACTCCTGCAGGACAGGAATCTCGCGAATCGCCGCCATGGAACGCGGTCCAAGCCGGTCCGAACCAGAGTCGAGGCGTTCCAGGATTTCAGGCGTAATTTCGCTCTGTGGCACCTTCATCGTGGCCCACATGATCATCGTCAGCAGCTTCGAGAACCCCTCGGACTGCTCGCGCACCAGATTGTACTTTGTCTGCTTGAAATTCAGCGTCGTGTACAGCCGCACGTACTTGCGGTTATATATGTCAGCGCTCTTCACCACGCCTGTGGCCTCCAGCATCTTGCCCTCCCACCGCTGCAGCGCTGACGTATTTGTGACCAGTTTCTTTGCTAGCAGCGCCTTCGCCACCATCGTGAGCTGATTGCTTTGCTCCAGTACGCGCATCTGCTGCGTCCTCCACCAAGCCTCTATTTCCGTATTCGTCTCATGAGTGTCCGGCGCCCACTCGACGCCTAGCGCCCACACCGTGTCTGCCAGGGCCTCGCTGAGGCGCCGCCGTGCATGCTCTGCGTCGTCGTCGTTGGTTGTGTTGCGGAGTGTGTCTGTGTGGTGTGAGACCCACTGCGAGACGCCTTGCGCGAATGTGCTGGCGTCCGGGAATCCATGGCTGTCGGTCTTTGTGCACGCTGCAATCAGCAGCTGTGTGCAGAGCATGGCCTCAGCACCCTCGGGCGCACCAGACAAAAGCGCGTTGGTGCTAAGTGGAGAGAAAAATAGAACGATGTCTCACGGGGAGGGGGAGTTTTAGTTCGGAAATGCTTTCATAATAACGCGTTGCTGTCTTGAACTGGTCAGTTGCCAAGGAAGAGAACGGAATGACGGTGTTCGTGGCTTGCTTACAGTTTGTCGTTGAGGCCGCTCCATTCGCCTTGTTGAATCTGCTTAATTATATTCAGCTCGAGAGGCTGCTCGCAAAGGGACTCTGCAGTCTCCATGTTACAAAAGAATATGACTGTGCGCTATAGAAACAAAAATAAAACGAATATTGGCTGAGTTTTTGCGGAAGGAGAATGGTGCTTGACCTTTGCGTTCCCTGACAGCCCTTTGGCTGTTGACGAAAGAAAAAACAGTGATTTTTGATTTAATTTTTCCACAAGGCCTGGCTGCCAAAACTCAGCACAGCTGCAAAGGAGTTTACTTGGACGCCACTGCCGGGTCATTTTTCAAGAAGGCAATGCCGAGCAGGATGGCAGCAACGAGGAACACCAGGGCAATGATAAGCCATATGAGTCCACAGCACCGCGAGCTGCAGTGCGTCTCCTTTGCGAACCGCGACGCGTCGCTCTCGTTGACCTTTCTCCGAATAGTGTCGTCCATGATGTCCCAGACGCTGTACAGAGAGCTCATGACGCCCATGAACAGCACCACATATTTCAGCCCAATTCCCCTGGGCGTGAACCACAGGCCGACAATCAGCCCAACAAACAGCAGTGTGATGCCGCGCGTCAGCCAGTTGCGTGCCCAGAACAGCGTAGCCAGTAGGCAGACGCCAATAAACACTGAGACGACTTTCGATGCCAGGACATTGAACCCGGCAAACACCATCAGCGCACCCAGGAACGAGCTGCCCAGATATCCCGCAGGCATCGTGCAGAACCACTTGCCGCCGACCATGCGCGTCAGGCCGCCCTCGTCGGGATCGATTGTGATGGATTTGATTTTGGCGCCTGTGCACAGCCCCGCGGCGGCATGACTGAACTCGTGTAGGGCCACTGTTACCAGCTTGAACGGGTACAGGATGTAGTTTACATACGGCATGTTCCAGAGGATGAGGATGGCCAGCGCGTAGGCGCCGATAACCACCAAGGTTATCTTTTGGTCATGCGTCGGCGTCAGGCCTTCGACAATCTGGTCTTTTGTGAGGGCGCGCTTGGCAAAGTGCAATGTATCGGATGGATATACAGGTGCCATGAGTGTGTCTAAGAGTGTATAAATACAGGTGAAAAGCTGGTATGTGTGGAGAGAGAGGAAATGAATGGTGGCGGAAGATGGGTTGGCCTGCCAAAGAACCTGGCTATTAGCAACTGGAGATGTGCAGCCCGAGACCCTTCCTTTCTGCACTATTTTAAGATGAAGCTGCTCTTGGCGCGCAGCACAGCAGCCTGGCATCTTTGTGTGAATCTAAATATAGTGCTGAGCGGCACTAGAACGTAGCTTCCAACATCGAGCCGAGCCACGAGTTGCAGCACCGGCTCCCCCGTGTGACAGGAACGCAAGATTCCGCCCTTCCGCCCTCTGCGGTCTGCAGGCCTCTTTACTGTTGGTCTCCAGGACAGTCGCAGGCTATAGCCTGTGGACTTTGCCAGCAACTAATCTTTTGTTATCTCTTCTGCTACTCAATACACTCTGTATGAATTCACTGTTCAAATTAGTCCGGCGACCAGCGCTCGGCCTCCCACACCGTCTATTGTTCTCCACAACCCCCGCGCCCTCAAAGGACCTGAAGGCGCTAATGCGCACGCTGCCGCCTAAACCCGAGCCGCCCGAGGACGACTCATGCTGCCTGACAGGGTGTGAATTCTGCGTGTGGGATCTATACGACGACGACATGCGTGAGTACCAGCAGCAAGCAAAGGCGATCAGCGAGGAATTCGAAAAGCAAGGGAAACCTGTGCCCGAGGAGCTAAAGCCCGAGAACCTGCGCGACTCAATTGACCCAACCATGCGCGCATTCCTGGATCTAGAGCGCGAGCTGGCCATGAAGGACCAGGACAAGGACGACTAATGTACTATTATTTACTGGCATCGCCAAACTTGACGCGAGTGCATATAGCCAGACACGCGAGCGGATCAGGAAAGATGGCTTTTTTGTCTCGACTTGCGGCGTCATCGGTTTTGTAATTCTTGTGTGCCCATGAAACGCGTTTTGTCTTTCGCCTCCTCTTTCCTATACTTTTTACACTGTAGAGACACTTTTTCTTAGCCTGCCCAATTCAGCCCTTTCTATTTCCCTGCACTTTTTTAACAGCCTACTTTTGAATTCAACCCATGGCGGATGAGTCACCAACAGCAGCCCTGGCGCAGTCCATGCTTTTAGAGTCGTTTTTGGACCAGGCGACGCGCTACGCGCTGCGGCTCCTAACACTACGCATGCGCCTTGGTCGCATCCAGGAGCGGCGGCACAGGGACGATACTGAGACGCTCTACAGCGATG
Organism: Linderina pennispora; assembly: GCF_002104995.1. NCBI lineage: Eukaryota > Fungi > Kickxellomycota > Kickxellomycetes > Kickxellales > Kickxellaceae > Linderina > Linderina pennispora. Next base: position 20,688 of record NW_024468320.1, on the reverse strand, counting down.
CTGCACGGTACTTTGATGAGCTGAAGACTCTGACTCCGCAGCTGCAAAGTACGTTTGGGGTCGTGGAGAAGCTGCGGCAGCGAGGCTGCGTCACTGGCTCCACCGAGGGGTTCCGGGTGCGCACACGCGTTTACGAGCTTATCGGATCATGCTTCAGCGACATTCTTCCTATCTCCGATCGGCGCCACAGCGAGCAGTTCGGAAGTGTGCGCCAGTGGCCACTCACCACCTACGATCCGCGAGAGGACGATATGACGGCCCACCCAATGTGGTCGCTGATGCGCCCGAACCGCCCACCGCAAACAATCTTGCAGATATTCCTGGATCTGTCGCAGCAGCTGGTGGTGTTCCATGGTACCCACAGCGAGACGCTGACGCAGGTGTCGGTGGGTGCCGAGTGGTTCTCGATTCTTTCTATGCTGCTGGCGCAGCTGGCCCTGGCAAGCAGCGTGTTTGGCGAGTATTCGAATGACCAGGTCGTTGCAGCGCTGGATTACGTCGGCCCAGATGCAGATCAGGGACGCACCACACTATACCCGGAGCTGTGGGGCGCAGCAACTTCACAGTTGGCGGCAGACTTGGACCAAGAATTGATTGGGATCAAAGAACTGGCCAGGAAGATGAGGAGCAAGCGCACAGCCGATGCGGCTATCACGGAACTGGCTGAGCTCAAGTCACCACATGCGTTTGCAAACCGGCTGGTTGTGTATTTGGGTGCTGTGTTGGACCGCCTGGAGCCGCCGACGCTAGATGTGTATTCGTCGATCCGCCAGTCAGGGTCGTTCCCGCCCGGCTTCTTCAGCTCACCCGATGACTCTCTGGATTTGCCCGCCCATCCACAACTTATTTTCGACCCTGAGGCGTCACCCAACCCGTTCTCGCCAGAACCCGCACCGCAGACCATGGATGACCTTGCCGCAATCACCCGCAGCCTTCGGCCTCAGCGGATCTACGTCCCGGACACACCAACAGCCATGCACATCGATGGCGACTCTATGCCCGCCAGTCCCTCAGAGGATGTGCTGATGCGCAGCGCACGGCGGCCAACGCGGCTTGCAGCTCGGAGATCGTCGTTGGAATCAGAGGAGGAGGAAGCACCTAACCATGCTATTGATCCGACGTCGTCACAGCTCGCCCAGACGCCGCAGCACGCCAGCTCATCCATGATTAGCGCCGACACCATTGACATCGAGAATACTGTGATTGCAGAATCCCCCAGCGCCCTGCTTTCGGCCAAACACGACCGGCGCCTGAGCCGCACCAGTCGCGCCCTCCATGACCAGCCGCCACCCGCCCTGGACTTTGCTTCGATCCAGCAACCACCGCAGACACCACCGCGAAAGACCACTGTCACACGCAGCGCTATGACCACTCCCAAGTCACAAACCGGAAAGGCTGCCGAGAAGCCAAGATACGTCGACAACTGGCGCCAGGGCGATGTCGAGGGCGGCGGACGCCCGCACCGCAAGCGCCACAATTCGCGCCCTGCCACCCCGACGAATCTTCGTTCCATGCCGCCCCCACCATCCCTGCTGTCGCCCAAGATCCTGGCTGCCGCCAAGCGCAAAAATATTGATTTCGACGACATGGTCCGCGATTCTGAGCGCCAGACCACTCCTGAGAAGCGCCCGCGCCTTGAAGCCCCCCTGTCCATGCTCACCCCCTCGGCCCAGGTCACGCCGGAACACCAGACTGGCGCTGCCACAGACCTAGGCGCACAGTCTGCAACACGGTACGTCGGTGGAAAAGATAAAGGCGATCTTGCTGGCGGTGGCCGGAAGCACACGGAGCGGCTGCGGAAAAACACATCAAGAGAAGCGCGGCCACCCCCCAGTTTGATATAAAACAAGTTGTGGCCTCGTCGTGGACACCTTTAAATGTAGCATTCGTACCATCTATGAGATTCAAAGAGTAAAAGCATATCTACATTTCGATACGCATCAGCTGCAAAAGTGCAAAAAGCGACCGATCACGGGATCGAACCGTGGACTTCTCGCATCGGAAACGAGCGCTCTAGCCTCTGAGCTAAGCGGCCTAAGCCTTAACGGCTAACACATCTGAAATTTCTTGAAAATTCACTCCTATATTATGTTACGCATAGGCCTGCCCTCCATTGCTTCCTTTGTTTAGCAAAACCAACCTCCAGGCAATCAACAGCTCTGTGTATCATGCCCCAAATGGCTGATCTTTAGCAGCCTCTACAGCTCTGTACATTGTGGTTCCCATATTGCTACTCGCAACTCTTTGTTGATAAAACGAATATCCATTACACATATCTACCAGGATGCCATATACGTTGTTTTGTAGTTATTTTGTAGTTATTTTGTAGTTATTTTGTAGTCATTTTGTAGTCATTTTGTAGTCATTTTGTAGTCATTTTGATTACTAGTCGGACGTATCACTACTGTGGTGTATGCTTTATATACCAGTTAACCACATATGGCACACTCTTATCAACCAGCTAAGGCAAGTGCATTTCATGGTTGAAATTTTGAAGCAATGTGAGCATTTAACAGGTAACTGTGGACAAGAATCTACAGGAACAATTTAAATTGCCTCCCATCTCCACTTGGCGTCAACGCCATTTCCCCGAACCCTCTGCCAAGCTTGGAGATAGTGATCGTCAGTGCGGAACTTGTACACATAAACGATGCCCTTGGTGTCAACCAAACGGAACTTCACATCACAGCCCGGTGGTGATGTGATACTTCTGCCAAGAGTACCCGCTGCGACTGCTGCATTAAAGCCAGAGTCGCTTCCCTTGAACCGGCAAATTATTCTCACCAGATCGTCCATGTCCTCGACTTTCTCGTCATTGACCTCGGTAATGAAGGCAGGCCAGTTTTTCATCCAGCGGGCTGGGGACCCAGCAGCGATTCCATAGATAAGACACTTGGAGGGAACAGAGTGTGCATATCGATATATGCTGACATAGGGCTCCTGAATGGTAAGTCCAGACCATCTTAGAACGCGACGGGTGTTGGTCTCGTGGGGAGGGACTGTTCTGACAGTGACTGCAACCTCCTGGCCCTGGCGCAATATAACAAGATCGACTGCATCCTTTCCGTATATCGTGGCAATATCGTCGATTCTACTCACTAGCTTGCCGTCAATAGACAAGATAATATCGCCGACCTCAACTCCGGGAGATTTCACCGCGCTCTTGATGTCGATTTGGTGAACCTGGAACAAGCAATTTCCACAGGCTGGGCTGGCAGCAAATTTCTCAACCCATCTGCTGGCGAGTCCAAACTTGCAAGCTGTCGAGAGTCGGACCTTGGCAAACTTTGCGTTCAGCGTTCTCACAATATCCGGGTACTCGTTGCTCGACCTTAACGCCTTGGTAATCTCGCGGAGATGCGAGACATCTAGCCCAACTAATGGATCAGGATTGTGCCTGTTGCCGCAGAGAGGCAAATGAATCCAAAGCCCTAGAGCATAGCCATCAGCACTGCATAATACACCCGCCATACTCTCTGAATCGCGAGCTGTGGCAAGGCTGACAAGATCCACATTGAAGTGTGATGGAGAATAGTGCTTCTTGCAGTGCTTGGTGCCGTCGTAGAGGTACCGATCGCTGATGTGTGTCTTTGTGAAATACGGGGATCCATTTTTGTTGGCGCCAACGAGAACAACATCTTGGCCGACAGTAAGACAGGCCTCGCCTCCCCAGTAGTTGCTGTCGACAGGGAGGTCGCTCACCAAGCCATTTCCAGCGGGGCCGAGATCAGAAGGGTCATACTTGAGGAAGATCAGTGGATACAACGGGTGAATATACACTATAGTTGCTGCGGTCTGGAAAGTGTTGCGGATGGTAATTGAAATGTTGGATGCTGATCCAGTGAACACTGCAGCACTGCATACAACAATTCCGTTTGACCTGTCAAGGACAACCCCATTTCCGTCTACAGTTCCCTCACATGTCTCATCCATGCTGCCATCACGACTGCTTGTGATATGAACGATACTCTGCCAAACCCGGTCCAAATTAGAGTGACCACCCACAAGATGGCCGTCCGTGAAGCTGAGATGAGGAATACTGCCGCCCATGTCTTGCGAATCGCCTCGAATAGCACCACAGCACATCTCGATCCGCTCTTCAGACCAAAACCCGCTCTCTATATCTCGTGTGAGCACTCTAAACGGCCCAGAATCCCCTGGAAGCGTAGCGATGGTAATAATATGATCGTTACCATTAATATGACCAATAGCCTTGATAACCATGGACTGACCGACTTGGATGGTACGGAATATACTCAGAAGCGCTGTGAGATCCGGGGTAGGTATACCGTTCACAGACATGATGATGCGATGCTCCTTAAAGATGGTCGCAGGTAGAAACTCCTCAGACATGGTTGCAATATATACGCCCTTAACCTCTAGAGAATATCTGTTGGCCAGCATCAGGGACATATCATGGAGCGTAGCATGCCCAAGAGAAAGGAGCTGGGTAGGTGAGACGTCATACATGTCCTGCACTCGAACCGAGACAGGAACAGACCTGCCCTTGCGCCAGACGACGAAATCAACAGTGCAGCCAACATTGGCATCCAGCACTGACTCCAAACCAACGAAATCGCAGATGGGCTTGCCATCCATACTGATGACAATGTCGCCGACTTCGAGAGCCCCGTACGCCGGGCCCTTGTGCAGAACCTTGTCAACAACTATCATGCCCTCGGACTTTGGGTTAGCCAGGCGAGACTCCTCGATTTCCTGCTCTGCCAGCCCCAGGCGCTGCACTTCCTGATACGTCTCGAATACAAATACCGCCTGGATAGTTCCGCGGGGGGCGCGCTCGCCACGCCTCATGTACTCGAGTGAATACACAACCCGCTCAAGCGGCAAGAAGAAGCTTCCGCCGTCATTGACGTTCTTAGCCGCCTTGATTGCAATTGCAGCTCCGTTGATATCCAGCAATGGTGAACCCGAAGAGCCTCCAGCCGAAGTGGTGGAGGCCTGATAGTAAAATGTGTTTGAATCTCGATTGTCACCCACATTAGGCGTATTCCGGTTGATCTGGGACAGAGTGCCCGCGCAAACCGTCATCTTCTCTCCAGCAGAATTGCCGATAATTTGGAAAGGAACACCTGGCCTGGCACCCTCAGGGAACAGCCTAATTGCCTTCGGCTGGGTGTACTTCAATGCCGCAGGGTCGTAGCGGAAGAAGGCAAAATCGTGGATTGGGTCGTAGTGAACTGGCTGGAGGTAAACGAACTCATTCGTGTCGAACGTGGCTTTGTGGATTCCTGGGCCAAACTCAAGGACATGCCTGTTCGAGAGAATGATCCCCTGGTCGCTATCGACTACAAACCCAGTAGCACATGAGCACGTTGGTCCAACGGCCCCAAACCCAAATGGACGGATGATACTGATTGCCACAATAGAGTTTCGAACTTCAGCATGGACATCCTCCCACGTACGCCCAAGGCTTCTGGTGGGAGCAGGTGCGGTTGAAGGGTGCGGGTGCGGGCGCTCGTTGATGGTGTCAATAGTCATATTTGTTTACTAGTAAGCGAAAAACTGCAGAAAAGAAAAAGAGCTGAAACGTGGCAGTGCAGCTTTCATCACATAAGTGTCACAGTAGATTTCACACTGCTGCCCATGTTGACAACTTCCCACACATGGCTGCAAGCCACCATGCCAAAATTGACGCATGACGATCTTTGATTTTGGGATCACACCGAGAATTGAGTGTGGATACCTGGTTGTCAAAGTGAGTCACATCTGCTGTTATCACTATGGAATGCATATTGTAAGGCTACGTGATGTTTTACTATGTTACTCTTTTACACAGCCATACATTTCAGAAGTCTACTTTGGGCTATTGGACAAGAACTATGAATGAGAGAAAAGTGAGGAACTAGAGGGCCTTGAGCTTGAGAACTCCATAGCCTTATGGTACTATGAACCGCCTTTGCTTTCAAACGCAAGGCAAAATGAGAAACATGCTATATCTAAACGAGTTGAAAAGGTATGCATGGTATGAATGTATACTAAGGTATACTGATTACCATACATCTTCCACGTAACGATTGGCTGCAACCAGGTCAGCAAGGTACTTGCTTGCATCGGCGGAAGAAAGGTGACCATGGGTCTGGAAAACATCAACCATGGTCCTGACAACATCCTTGGCCAGTTTATCTGCTGAGCCACAGACATAGATGCGGCCACCGCTCTGTAGATGTGACCAGATCTGGGCACCATCGGCAGAAATGTGGTGCTGCACGTACTTGCGCTCACTACCAACACGCGAAAATGCAGGCTGTAGCTTGGACAGTGTGCCGCTCTGGATGTATTGCTCGAGCTCGTCCTTGTAGAGGTAGTCATACTCTGGGCTGCGGCAGCCAAAGTACAGTGTGGCATCGCCGGTGCCTGTGTGCTTCATCTCTTGCAGGAAGCCGCGGAACGACGCGATTCCAGTGCCAGCACCGATGAACAGGACTGGGATAGCAGATGAGGACGGCAGGTGGAAAGTTGCCTGGGCGGGAAGATGAGAAACCGAAAGACGAGAGCCAGATTCCAGTGATGCAAGGTGCTCAGTTGCCAGACCGCCATACGAGCGACCATTGATGATGTCATCAACAATCGCAACCGAAAGATGTACTTCGTTTCCGACTACGGCCTGGCAACTGGAGATCGAGTAGCGACGAGGTGTCATGGCCGACACAAAGTGTAGAATCGACCCGAACGGAACCTGCCGCACAAGGGGGGCATAATGACGAAGCACATCTAGGACTGTGCGAGTCTGCGAAATGAACTCGCTCCAGCCAGGCGACTGCTTTCCCAGCGTATTGAGATCGTCAGCCGCCTTGCGCAGGACATTGTACGCAGCATCGTCGCCAGCAACCTCGTCCAGCGCAACAACCAGCTCGCGCGAGGGCGCCTCCTTCCAGTCACACACGTACTGAAGTGCGTCAGAGACCGAGCATGTTGCCCCTTGGATAGTCGCGGCAGCTGAACGACTGAAACGAGAAGCATTTGAAACCTGCTCGACTTTGAGTACGCTTGCTATATCCATGCCAAGAATTGCAGCAACCTCATGCACCACACCAGGCTTGTTGGCTGGGTACACATTGAGATGGTCACCGGTCTGATACTGAATACCCGAGGACTGGTCCAGCACAATCTCGATATGGCGAGTACTGCGGCCGCTCTTGCTGACATCTTGCAACTCGTGGTTAGTTTTGATGCTAGCATTCTCAGAAGCGATTCTGAACGGAGCCGCGGTGCCACCGACTAGGGTGATGTTGAATGGCAGTGACTTTGGAGCTGAAACTGCCTCGACGAGCCCTTCGGTGTCCGAGCCGTAGTGGTCAGTGACAAGTGCACAGACACGCAGAGACCACTGCAAGAAATCCTCGTCCAAGTCGTCATTAGAGTCGCCAAATTGGAATTCGCTCAGAGGAGTCGCACCAAGCATACCAAGACGCTTGTGGATATGGCGCGGGAACTTCTGGTACGTACGCCAGAGTGAGTTGCCACATCCAAACACGACATAGTCGACACCGCACAGTAGATCAGCCTGGCTTGTTCCATCGAGCGACTTGGCGAACTGGGTTGCGTTATCGGGCGGCAAGCCGTTGTAAGTGCTCGTGATCACGATGGCCAGGGTGCGCTTACCATCAGCGGCCTTGGCTGATAAGATATCCCAGTCGTCGAGCGCCTGGACAGATGTGTCCTCAAAGCCCATGCGCACAACCTGCTCGCTTAATTGTGCAGCGTATTCCTCGCTCACACCCATGTTGGACCCAAACAGGATTGAAACCCGCGGCAGCTCATCGGAATTTGTGACAACAGCAGGAGCACTAATCTTGCTGACACTAGCAGCTGGTGCTGTGGCATGCGTGGAATCTGAACTGAAGGTCTCGGCGCCAGGCGCTGGGAAGTTGATCCGCTTGTGTGCCGCCATTTCTAGATTGAGTGGTTTTGTTGTAATGCTTTGCGGATCATAGATGGCCTCTACATCATCGATGCAACGAAACTCATAGTTGGATAGCAACCGAGCCAAAATAATGCGCATCTCGATCATTGCAAGTTGGAATCCGATGCAGCTGCGCTGGCCTGCCGAGAATGGCAACCAGGCGCTTTCTGGGATCAACTTAATGTTCTCATCTGAAAAGCGATCAGGGTCGAAGCGATGTGGATCCTTGTAGACATCTGGGCTCCTGTGCATCGACCATATGTTGATGGTAAACACCTGGCCGCGTTTGACTTGGAAGCCGCCTGGAATAACACAATCCTTGGCACAGTACTTGTTGATCGACGGGACAGGTGGATACAGGCGCAAGGTTTCCTTGATGACTTGCGTCAGGTACTTGAGCGAGTTCGCCTCTTTGACACTGATCGGCTGACCAGGCTTGATTCCAGTATCGGCCAACTCTTGCAGAACGCGATGTTGGGCATGCGGATTGCGGACGAGCAGATATAGCACCCACGATAGCGTTACAGCACTTGTCTCACTGCCAGCAATGCCCAGCGTGATGATTTGGTCGAAGATGTTGGCGTCGTCGAGCCCGACAAGGTTGCCGTCCTCATCAGGAGCACGCGCATTGAGCATGAAGCCGAGCAGATCCTTCTTCATGTTGGTTGCGTCAACCGAGGTCCGGCGCTCGTCAATAACCTCTTGGACAATACTGCGCATCACCTGCATTTGCTTCTTGTACTCGTAGTTTCCGCGTGTAGGTAGCATTTTCCAATATGAGGTTCTTTTAAACCGCTTCTGTATCTCGCCCAGGCAAAAGTTCATGGCATACAGAAACAGGTGCTTTTCAGTGTATGTCGGATCGAGAAGATGAAAATCATAACCGAAGCCAACAATACCAATTGTCTGGAACGTCATGTTGGTAGTAAAGTCGACGACAGTGAACGGCTCGTTCAGACGGGGGTTGAGCCAGCTAGATGCCTCCTCAGCTACCATGAGTATCTTATTGCTGTAGATCCTCATAGCGCTGGCAGAGAAAGCCGGCAGGAGGAGTCGGTGGGCAAGTTGCCACGCAGGATCAGATGCAGTCGTTGTGAATAGCCCCTTCCCGCCAAGTTCCTGCAGTTCAGCAAATGGCTGCTCCTCAGCACGCTTGAAAAAATACTCGCTCTCGTACATGATCGCCTTTGCTACAGTCGGGTCACGCGTCACAAAAAACCTTTGGCTGAAAATGTAGAGCTGAACAGTGTCGCCATGAGAATCGTGCATGCTGCTCAATCCTTCGCGGAAATTCCTCATAAACCGTGGCAAAGCCCCAATAAGTGGGTACCCGGGTACCAAGGGTGCCTCTCGGACAGAAACTGGCTTTGCCAAGAACGCGACCTTGCAGGCAGATAGATGATTGATGCTCTCGATAGTCTTGCCATTGATATCCTCGAGCTGGATTGCCTCAGGAATGAACAATGCACCGGGACTACGCTTTGCGATCGACTGGCGGAAGTTGGACAGGTCGGCATCGGCGAGGGTAGTGGAGATGATGAAGCCATCAGTCTCTGGCGCCTTCCCCTTCTCAACGACGACAATATACACAGTCTGCAGGTCAATGGCAGGACAAGCGGAGGTGTCGGAGACAGCCGCAAGGCACGACAAGGAAGTGATAGATGCCACAGAATAGTTGCTGCTGGAAAGCATAGTTGGTTGATTGGTTGAACCAGGTTATAACTGAAGTATGTATGTGGTAAAGTTATAATGGAAATGTTGATTGCCTAGGCACTACAAGTTGGCTTGGATATGTCCACTATTTAACCAAGCTCTCTAAAGTAGCGTTCAAGCCCATTTCTTGGCAAAAATAATTGATAACGCCACAAAAAGAGAAGAACAATATGTATGCTATAGATTTTATTTCGCTCAGGATAGAGATTGGTGGTGGCCGACATCGCATCCGAGTCAGGTCCAATTTCCCGATGCATGCCTAAAACACAGAATGAGACGGAATGCCTGTGTCTCTTGATCTACGGCCATAGCAAATGCTTGTCTCATGGACATTTATGACCTCCAGGACTAATCCGGAGCCTAGCTGGTTAACTTTCAACTGGCATTTCATATAATATGTATGCCAGTTCATCAGCTCGAGCATAATTAAAAGTGTGCTTCTTTGCTTGTTCCCTGATAGCCAGAACATATCGACTATAGAAAATCTTATCATAGCACAAGAGTCTCAAAAGCAAGCTCGTGTTATATTTCACTCCTAGCATTACCAGATGTTAAAGCTTGGCCTTGTGCTTCTGCGACTCGCGCTCCTTCAGAACACGTCGGAGGATCTTCCCAGTTGCTGACTTGGGAACGGCATCGATGACCTCAATTCCACCACGCAGCCGCTTGTAATGAGTGACGCGCAAATTCAGCCATGAGTGAATCTCATCAACAACACCTGTTTTGTTGGCATCGGGCTTGATAACGACGAATCCCTTGGGAACCTCAGTTGCCCGAGTGTCGTCATAGACACCAATGACTGCTGCGTCCAGAATCGCTGGGTGATCAAGCAGCAGGCCCTCAATTTCAGCGGGTGGGATCTGGAAGCCCTTGTACTTGACCAGTTCCTTCTTGCGGTCGGTGATGAAGTTGTAGCCGTCCTTGTCGATATAGCCAACATCTCCAGTATGGAGATAGCCCTCAGAGTCCAAGGTCTCGGCAGTAGCGGCCGGATTCTTCAGGTAGCCCACCATGATGTTGGGACCGCGGTAGCACAGCTCGCCAATCTCACCAGGACCAACCTCCTTGCCATCATCGTCAATGACCTTGGCAGTCATGTTTGGAATGAGCTGGCCTGATGAGCCATACACAACCTTACCAGGGCTAATTCGGGTAATCACTGGGCTTGATTCAGACAGGCCATATCCCTGGCAAACTGGGAATCCCAGAACCTTCTGTGCCTCCTGCTGCAGCTCCTTGGTGAGTGGAGCAGCCCCACTGTTGATAAACAGCAGGCTCGAGATGTCGTACCTTTTGACAATCGGGCTCTTGGTCAGACCGAGGATAATAGGCGGTACCAGGTGGGCAGCGCGGCAGCGGTACTGCTGCACTAGCTGACAGAACTTTTCAAGGTCGAACTGGGGCATGATCACAAGTGGGCGGCCCTGGCACAGCTGCAAGTGCATGATGCATGTCAGGCCGTAGATGTGGAAGAACGGGAGGACAGCGATCATATGTGCATTAGGCTCGATATGTGCGTAGGCGTCGGTAAGGTACTTGTCGCTCTTGTCAGCTGCCAGGTTCTGCATGATGTTGGCGACGACGTTGCGGTGGCTGAGCATGACACCCTTGGGATTGCCGCTGGTACCAGAACTGAAGACAATAAACGAAAGCGCATTCTTCGTCTCTTCCTCAGTGCGCAGATAGACGCGCGGGAAGGGCTTGGTTGAGAGGATGTTGAAAATAGGGTTGGCACCATCTAGCGTAAAGATGAGGTTGTCAGGAATAGATGACGCAACAGAATCCACTGCTTCCTTGATGGCAGGGACCTTGGCGTCAATCGAGACCACCATCTTTGCGCCGGTCAGCTCGATCTGGTGGGCAAGCTCGCGCGCAGTGTACAGCGGGTTGGCGGTGGTGACGACAGCACCGACCATCTGCGTCGCCAGGGTGATTGCTGGGTAGTAGACGTTGTTTGGGAGGACTACCAGCAGTGTATCGCCCTTATTCAGACCAGCGTTGTTGAAAAGGCCCGAGGCGAGAGCATTGGTGAGCTTCTCCAGATCAGCAAACGACAGCGTCTTGGACTCGCTGACAAGGAATGGCAGCTCGGGCTTCTGCCCAAATGGCGTCGAGTTCTTTACTGTGTTGAAAAAGAATGTCGGCAGATCAACCGATGGGATGGCGATGCTGGGGGCGAGAGAGGCAATGGGCATGATGGAGAGATTGAGCAGACGTACAGATAAAGAGCGGAAGCAGTCATAGTTATCAGGGAGACCAGCAGTCTTTGCTGTGTCTTTTATACGCTTGTGCAGCAGCATATCCTACGGGTGGCCGGAGGTGTTTTTGCAGCCGAAATCCACCGGCACAGTCCTGACTGGCTCCAAACACGAATTTCTGTCGTTTGGAAGGTTTCCACTTGAGCGTGGTAATCGAAAATTGTACGGGCGGAATGGTCAGACATTTAGGGATCGCCCGGCTTTTCGCAAATGGGAAGGACGGAGCGGAACAGTGGTTTCAAAAGCCGATCCGCACGAGCCGGGTGGACTACATATTAGGCAGAGTTTAGGGAACACCTGTTCTGGCCAGAAAGGCGCATGGTGAGAGTATTTGGCGACAAGATAAACATTTGAGCAAGCTGTACTCAAATGGGGCTTCACATGGGCATGGGGACTGATGCAACGGATACACAGTATATCAGCTGCGGGTTCTAAGTACCAGCACATGTTATCGTATACACAGCTGCCAAGAGGGTAAGGGGTCAAATATCAGCGGTAGCATACACAAAGCAGAACAGTGTTGATTGTATGCAGGCTAGCCTCAGTAAACAAAGGTGACGATGGAGTGTGAATGCGTAACATAGTATAGGAGTGGATTTCCACGACCCTCAGACGTGTCAGCCGTTAAGGCTTAGGCCGCTTAGCTCAGAGGCTAGAGCGCTCGTTTCCGATGCGAGAAGTCCACGGTTCGATCCCGTGATCGGTCGCTTTTTTGCTTCTTTTTCTCAACCGCATGCTTTTGTCTTTTCTACAACTAAGGGGTTTGGAAATGCTGCTAACCAATAGACACTGCACTATGCCAACAGCAAGGTCGGAAGCAGTATTATTTTTGGAGGCGCTGTACTCATAGACGACCGGCGTCACAGTAGATGTCCCCAGTGCCGCCCCAAAAGCGACAGGCGCATGTTTTTACTTCTCCAGATATATATTTTGACGCCAGGAGCTAGCGAGGTCGCATGTTTCCTTCTCTACTTCCGCTTAATTATAGTTTCTATCACATATATGAAAGCCACTATGAAAAAGCTAAAATCAAAGCCATATAAACCAGTGTTGCATTCATGGCAGGCCCAGTTAATGCAAGCGCTAATGATTGTGTGTCTGGCAGTTGCTAGCACAGCGTTCTACGTAAAGTACCTACGGCTGCCACCGCAAATCTATCTGTCGGGCATTCCAGGCACGGAGCCTTCTGATGTGCAAGTGAGACACCAGACAATTGACCTGAAGTTGCCATTAGAGATAACGGTGTACAATCCCAACCTGGTTACAGTGCATGTAGACACAGTACACTTGCGGGGGCGGCTGAAGGGCACAGAGCAGTTTATATTCCGCACGACAGTGCATGACCGTATTCTGGAGAAGCGCGGGAACACAGTGTTTGTGCAGAAGGTCGACTTCAATTACGATATGCGGCGGGACACAGATATGCGGATTTTCGGCGACCTGATGAGCAAGTGCCGGAACCTGCGTGAATCGCCGCCGCTTGAAATTGAATATGTTGTGGACGCAACGTATACGGCCATGGGATTCAGCGGTGTGATGCATACGATGGGGGTGACGTATCTGGTGTGCCCGCTGAGCATGGTGCAGTTTACGGTGCGCGAGTCCATCAACACAATCCACAAGCACTCGCACCAGATGCTGGTCAGCTCGTTTGAGCTCGTCGAAGGCGCTGTCGGCGTGTCGGCCAATGTGATGAAGCGGTCGCTGAACATTATGCGCGCACTGGGCGACCACTTTATGTCGTAACACATACGCAATTTAATATAGAATTCTATCAATAAACAACAGCAAAAAAGGGCATTTTGGTTTTAGGCAGTGGTAGTCTTCGGCATGGCACCAAACTTGTAGTTCCCGTCGTGCATCAGGCGCAGCGCGCTGCTGGCATTGAACAGCGCCATCTGCGACGACACCTCACGGGCGCGCTCCTCGCCCACATCCCTGCGCTTGTGTGTCTCCTCGCCCGGGAACGGCACCATGCGGTGGATCAGCTCGTAGCACATGAGCGTGGTGCCGAACTGCGGCGACGACCGCAGGATGCGCGCCGGGCCGCCCTTGAAAAAGGCCTTGAAGCCCTCCTCCTTGTAGATCTTGCGCGCGGCGTCCATCAGGCCGGTGTAGACGGTCTCGCCCTTCTTTGCCTCAACCTGTAGACGTGTCTTGATGACATCGGCAGGCGTGGTAAAGTAGGCAGCTGGCATACCAGCGATGGCGCCGGCCAGCAGCAGGTCGGTGATGCTGAGCTCGCGCTCGCCCTCGTGGAACAGATCCTTCTTCAGGTGCGAGTAGCACGGGAAGTAGATGGCCGAGAACGGCACGTCGCGCAGCAGACAGGCCGAGGCACCCTTGTACAGGCCCATCAGACCCAGCTCCTTGACGATGGTGATGGCGCCGCGCCGCACAGCCGGCGAAGTTCCAGTAGCCTTGGCGCCCAGTCCAGTCGCATCCTTGAGCATCTCGCCCTGCGTCTGGAGGCGGATCTTGACGATCTCCAGCGGGTTCGTGAACACCACTTGCGAGCCTCCAGCGGCTGCACCAGCCAGCAGCTCGGCCGCAAAGGTGATCTCGCCAGTATCCTTGTTCTTCATGCGCGAGCGCACAAAGTCGTTCATGGTCAGCTTGATGGCCTTCTCGGGCGCCACGCCGACGAGCTGCGGGCCCAGCCCGCGATACAAGCCGAGAATGCCCTCGTTGCGGATGACCTTTTTGAAGCAGTCAATGCTGTTCTTGTACATCATTTCACCGACCACAGCCGCCCGCTGGTTTTGCATACGCGTCTTGACCAGGTCGATCGGGTAGACGACAGTCGCGCCGATTCCACCGGCAATGGCACCGACGCCAAAGTTGTACGCCTGGAACAGCAGCTCCATCAATATCGTACGCTCGGGCTTCTTGTACGTGATAGGTACGTCGGATTTCCGGCCTGCAGGCACCAGGCTGTCGTGCAGGGAGTCCAGGATTCCTGTGATGCTGGCTGTGGTTGCCGTCTCGGCGCCGGCCTGGCCGCTGGCAAGCGTGAACAGCACGCTGGCCTCGAGCGGCGTCAGGATGTCAGTGGTGGCGGCGAATTCGCTAGCAGAAATCTGGCTTGGCGCCTTCGCGACCTCGGCAGCGGCATGGGCGATCTTGGTCGGGTCGCTCAGCAGACTGACAACAGCGAGGAATGTCGGGTATCCAACCTTGCCCTCGGTCGCCACCAGCGCCAGTTTCTCCGCCAGCGTACTCTGCACTGCTACGGGGGTGAACTCGCTGGCGGTAGCCACCAGCTGGTCGACCTGGATGAAGCCGGTCTTTTCTCTGTCGACAGCCGCGAATGCCTGGCGGATGCGGTCGGCCCGCACAGACTCCACGAGCTGGGCAAACTCGGCATACGAAACCTGACCCTGGCTCTTCAGGTAATTGGCAATCAGCGAGTCACCAACGAGCGCGCCCAAGGCGGGGGCTGCCGCCGAATCAGACTGCGTGACAGCCTTGAACGACAGGCTGGAGGCTGCGTCGTGACGCACTAGCAGGCTTTGGAACTCTAGGAACTCATCCTTGGAAACCCGGCCTGAAGCATGCTTATCGGCTACGGAGAAAAAGGCCGAATAAGAAGACTGCTGCTGCTGGTGCAATGCCGGTGTGATCGCCCGCGTAAAGCCGTCTGGTGTCAGGTATTTTGCCCCATCCGATGCAACGGTTGCATGTGTGTCAAAAACTTCCGAAAGCCGTTCGATTTCGGTGCTGGAAAGCCGCTGCTGGGATCTGCCTGCCGTCATGGTGATTTTGTCGAGGTGAAAAGAAAAGAAACGCAAAAGGTTGCCTACAGGAGAGAAGAGCAGAGAAGCGTTGAGTTTGGCATGTTGACTGGGTGTACTCGTCGTCGAAAGGGAGGGTTGCCTAATTGAGGCACGCACTGTGACTGGTATGATTGCGATTCTCTCCCTTCGCCCCAGCCGGGCAGACGAGAGGATGATAGGCGAGCCGGTGGCACAATGCGTGCTTACCCAAAGAGCGATTTTGATAGAGCAGGAGAGCGCTAATGCCAGTTGTACCTGGAGCCAAGGAAAAAGAAGTAAAAGCAATGGAGAGAAGAAGAAAGAGGGCTTGCTAGGGGAGAGAGGGCAGGACAAGAATGAAAGCCTTGAGCTGTGGATAGGAGGATTTCTTATTCCTCGTTTGGGAAGGGCAGAAAAATTTGCTCCGACCCAAACGAACTGGTTTCCTAGTTCACCCGTACTCTGGCAGACCCATGCGGGCGCGGCTAGCGGAAAACGGGGACAGAAGCAAGGCGGGCTGTGACTCAGTTATCAGGAGGACCTGCGATCTCAAGGTTCATACCCCTATGTCCCAGGCATAGTGGAGGCAGGATTTGCCCGGGCAGAGTATGGCCAATTAATTTTCCTAAGCTCCTGCAAAAGCTCCTAGATACCGACTAGACCCAAAATAATTCGCCGCGCCAGTACCGTGCTCGACCAGGCTTTGGCAGCAAGGGGGTGCATGTGAAAGCCGTGGCTCACCACTCAGGAACGGTGATCATGTGGCGTAATCGACCAGGAAATTAAGAGCCTATAATTCCACTGGGCTGGACGTCGTGCGATCGGCCCCAGCGGTTGTTCCGGGCCAGGTTTATTTACTTTTTTGCCGCTGTAGAGGAGCCCATAGACCGCGCAGACCGCTCTTGTCTATCGTGGACGCGGTCTGGGTGAGGGCTAAAAATATGCAGCTA
This sequence comes from Linderina pennispora, assembly GCF_002104995.1. Lineage (NCBI taxonomy): Eukaryota > Fungi > Kickxellomycota > Kickxellomycetes > Kickxellales > Kickxellaceae > Linderina > Linderina pennispora. Next base: position 4,088 of record NW_024468320.1, on the reverse strand, counting down.
TTAATACCGAGGGATTGTTTTGGTTAGTTTGTTTTTAGAACAGGCGCCTGGCAGCCTTGATGAAGACGTGGATTTGCAGCGCACTGGGAGCTCGTTTTTTTTTTTTTTTCTTTTCACGCTCTATCGCTGGCGGGTTAAAAGGCCAAGCTTGGTTCCTCTTCTGTCACACCGATATTTTTGTTATACTTTAGAAAAACCCGCTTTTGGCTCAGAGCGAAGCTTGGCGAGGGCAACAAAATAAACCACGCGGGGTAAGCAGCACAAAAACACCAAATAGTGGACCGAAAAAAGCATGCGCTTTTTGTTTTCTTTTTTTTTTTTTTCTCACTTCGTTTGTTCGGGTTTCATAAATTTGTACTTTTTATTATTATTGTTAATGCTACAATGGTAAATGCAGGCAAGGCAATCAAGAGCCAGCAGGCGACAGTTGAAGAGACCAAAAGAAAGACTAACTGGGCTTGCGCTTTGTAGACTGGCACGTTGCATTCAGAGGACAAACAGGTGTTTCCAGACAGAAAGACATCGTTGCGGCGACCCACTAACACGCAGACACATTCAGCAGGGCTGAAGAGCAGCAGCACGCGCCGGTTCGACCGCCGAAACATTCCCATTCGCAGCGGAACCAAAACAACACCAACAACACCGTCGGCGGCCACGACACACGCCGAGTTTACATTCCGGTCCTCGCCGACATCGCCGGGGATCATACAGCAGCAGCAGAAACTGGAGTCAGTCGGGGCAGCGCTCCTGCCGTCGCTGACGCGGCGGGCGACGGTGACAGAAGAGAAGAACCGGCAGGCCGGGACGGTGCGGCGACGCACCAAGGAGCTGGCGCTGGCAGACGCAAGCGTGACGCGCAGCAACACTCGGAAGAAGCGGGCAAGCGAGATCATCGAGGAGCCGGTGGCCCGCAACATGTACGAGATCCCAAATGACAACGAAAACGACGGGCAGTATGCGATGGAGTTCTGGCTCAATGCGCTGGTGGCAAAGCCGCATACAAACTTCTTCGGGTACGAGTCGTCGATTGGGCCCATCTGCATCTCAATCAGCACGCGCGAGTCGCACGAGTGCTATAAGGCGCTGGTGCGTACGCCGTTCAAGTTCGGGGTGGTGTTTGTGCCAACAATGGTCATTGACGAGCCGATCTTCGGCACCGACTTGGACCGGCTCTCGAGCCCCACTCCGCAGAAGATATTGCTGTACCATGCGCTGCGGATTTACTTCCAGCAGGCCGACGAGGAGCGGCGTGGGTATCTAGTCACAGCGCTACGCAACCGCCGGCTCACCACCGAGAACGCCAGCCGCGCCGATGCCGCAGCCCTCAAATCAGCAGACGCATGGAGCCAGACGGCGCCCGCCCGGCAGGCCATCAAGTCGGCGGGTGCTAAGCGGTCGACGGAGCTGAGGCGCGAAGAAATCAGCAGCTTCATGGACAGTCTGTTTACCAGCGACAGCCCGACGCTCAATGCGCCGGTGCGCGAGCGGCGGGCAGCCATTGGCGCTACGGACGCAGGCGACGACCCGGTGCTGAAGGCACAAATAGACGTGTTCCTGGCCAACGAGCGGTATGCGCGGGATCTGGCCGTGGCCACCGAGAGCCTGACCGAGCTGCGCGACGAGCACCTGAAGCCGCTGCTGCGTAGCCTGGAGCCCAAGCTGTACCGCCGCCGGCTGCGCATTGACTTTGTAGTGGAGGGAGCGCAGGACCACGTGCAGCTCGCCGGCACAGCGGCTCCGCACCAGCGGTTCCTGCGGACACTGGAGCGAGCCAGCGCGCGCATGCGCGGCGACGCTGACGCAGCACATACAGGCGACTCGGGCGACAGCTCAGCTAAGCACGGCACAACGAAGAGCAAGGCGCGGCGGCAGAAGACCAAGGCGGAGCTGGAGGCGAAGCGACGCAATGTGATCATGGAGCTGATCAGCACCGAGCGCAGCTACGTGGCCAAGCTGCGGGCGCTAATTGACATCTACGCAGTGCCGCTGCGGTCAGCAGCGCGGTCAGCCAACAATGCGCTGATTCCAGCATACGACGCACACGTGATCTTTGGCAACATTGAGCGCGTATACGAGGTCAACGAGCGGTTCCTGGGCGACCTGGAGGCATGGCACCGCGGGGAGATGGATCCAAAGGAAACCATTGGGTCGCTGTGCCGTGACCACTTTGTGGACTTCCACGTGTATAAGCGGTATATCAACGGCTACCACCACGCACTCGAGTGCTCGCGCGCGCTGGAGGCCAAGAGCCCGCTGTATGCTGGCTTTCTGCAGAAGGCGCGCGAGCGCGAGGAGTGCCGCAAGCTGGGGATCAGCGATTTGCTGATCATGCCTGTCCAGCGCATTCCGCGGTACACGCTGCTGCTGACCGACCTGCTCAAGGCCGTGGCTGAGGACGACCCCGACTTCCAGCGCATCCAGATGGCGCTCGAGCGCATCAACGAGATCGGCCAGCTGGCTGACAACCAGATCGCCGAGAGTGTTACTGAGCTGCACCGCATTCAGACCACCGTCGACGGCTGCCCGCCCAACCTCATCAGCGCATCACGTGAATTCATCGGTGCCGTCGATGCGTCGGAGCTTGATCTGACCACTGGCAAGCCCAGGAAGCCCATGGCGCTGCTGGTGTTCTCTGATCTGCTGATGATGGTCGAGCGGTACTGGCCGCCTAAGGGCCACGGCGACATCCGTGTGACTGGCAAATCCAGCACAGCCTCGTGTCCAGTGCATGGCGCTGCAAAGAAGAGCGCCGAGGCCGCGTCGTGTACGTGCGGCTCTGGTGGCTCGCTGAGCACAGCAACAACTGCCTTCATGGCCAGCGGCTCGGCAGCATCTGGTGCGACAAGATGGGGCCGGTTCGCCGGATGGATCGATATCAGCAGGATCAGCGTGCTGGAGAAAAGCGTGGTGCCGGGAGCTACAGCCTTCTACGTTCTGCGGTACCCGACCAACGACGACCAGTCGGCCCTGGATCCGCGTGAGGCGCGGCGCACGCGCGTGGGCACAGCCAGCGGCAAGAGCGGCGCCTCTGTGATCTCGCTCGACTCAGCAAGCACGCTGACGTCGTCACCAGGGGCGCGGGGGCGCGGCAAGGCCAGCGAGGATCCGATGCAGGTTGAGTTTGCGCGTATTCTGTATCCCAGCGAGACGACCGAGTCGTACGGCGACGCAGCGTACTGGCACCCACAGTCGCTGCACGAGTTCGAGGTCGACACGCCGCTGACGCGCGATGCCTTTTTCGAGTTCCTCAATACCGCCTGGGACCGCAGCGTCGCGCGCTGCTTCGAGTCTACCGGTGGCCTGAGCCGCCACGGCAGCAGCTCGAGCAGCGTCAAGGGCACTGGCACGGGCCGCCGGACCGTCAGTCTTGGTCACCCGGAGCTGGACCGCGTCGATGTTGGCGGCCAGTCGTGGGCCGTGCGTATCTGGGACTCTGCTGATTACGCGCGGTCGCGCCACGACTGCCCGAATGCGCTGATGGCCGATCTCACTGTGATCTGGGATTACAGCGGCAGCGAGGACTCGACTGTGTACTATCCGTTCCAGGCCTGTCGCGTGGTCGATCTGGGCAACGAGTGGTTTGATATCACCTCCACTGTGCTGCCGCTGGATGCCCACGCCGGCGGGTCAGAGGACACGTATGCTGAGCTCAACGAGGAGCGCGAGACGGTCGACAGCTGGCCTGCGTTGTGCCGGCTGGTCGAGCAGGCCATCATCATGTACCAGTATGTGCTGCTGGCGTACCCCGAGCACCACCGCGTGCAGCAGTGCTACAACCGCAGCATCCTGGCCTCGCTATTCGACAGGAACGCGCTGGGCAGCTCGTCGGCGGTCAAGAACGAGGCTGTGGCAGCGGCTCCGCGCAAGCTGCTTTCGCGCGCCAAGCACCTGTTCTCCAACAGTCTGCGCAGTTCGTCCAGCCATCGCGAGTCTCTTGATACCAGCAATCTGTTTGCGTCAGCCTACGGCACCCAGCAGCCGGTGGATGCTGCCACCCACAGCACCCAGCACGCATCGACCATGTTTGGCAAATACAGAACCAAAGGCAAAGGCGCGTCCATGAGTGGCACGTCCCGCCGCGCAAACAC
>NW_024468319.1:0-44454 GCF_002104995.1 Linderina pennispora | reverse complement strand
CCAGCAATGCGTCGACCAGACCATTGCCTACAATCGCCTTTAGCGATGCATCCGGAGCGACTTGGGTGGCAGCGTATTCAGGGCTGCCAGCAGCATGCGCTGGCCAAACACTGCGTCTCCACTGCTCAGTCCATGCCTGATAAGCTCAGACTGCCATTTGGCTACCGAGACTGTCGAGTCAATCGGATCCACCACAAACGAGATCCTTTGAGCTGCATCTCCGGTAGCCTCGCCTACAGCAACTGCTCCGCGCTGCGTGCGCTCCGCCAGCTGCATCGCATACTGCACAATGCCAGTCAGGCTATCTTGCGGGCTCACGTCACGCGAAGCAGGCTCGAGCCTACACCAATGGCCTCGGCGACCATTGACTGGTCATCAGAGCGGCACTCGGGATTCGGAAGGCAGAACGCAGATTTCGATTCCACGGTTACGCATTGCACGCGACAGCTCGCCGTACTGTGGGTCGACCGCCATGATGATGCGGAAATTGTCGTGCGGCACAATCGCGTCCTGCCGCTTCGGGTCCTCGTTGACGTACAGGACACCGTTAGGCTCCAGCAACCATTGAGACGGTCCAGGACAGAGGCGCTGCAGAGGTTGGCCCGATCAATCAAAAGCCAGTGGCCGTTAAGCAGCGCATCGACAAGGATGCCGTCCACCCACTCGAACTTGCCTGCAACCTCCAGGGCTGCGAAATCCGCCATTTCGGCCTGGATTTCGCTCAGCAGCCGCACAAACAACTCGTCGTGACGTTGGCCAGAGCCGCGATCTGCTCGACCAGAGCACACAGGTCCTGGGCCCTGGTGCAGTGGCGGGTGGCATGGTACACACTGCACAGCTGCGCCAGCTGCTTGGTGTTCTGGTAGCTGGAAGCAAACACGGCCAGGTTCACGAGCTTGCCGATCTTGTACCAGCGCCAAATGGTGACGCTGCATGTCGACTTGCTCGAATCCACCGAGAATCTCGCTCGTATCTACGCCTGAGTTCATCGAGAACTCGACCAGCTTGTTACCGGTGGCATTGGCCAGCCAGCGCACCAGCGAGGTCTTGCCCGAGCCTGCTGGGCCAACCATGATCGCCATCCAGCGCATCTCAATGCACTTCATCAGCGACTCCATATAGGGCAACTGCGAGTGCAGACTGCGCAGACGCGTAATGCGTGCGTTCTCGGTGCGGCGCGGCAAAACCGCATTGCCAACCTGCAGCATCTGCTCGGTGATATGCAATGACGGCGTCGACAGAGCCAGCTTGGCGCCAAACACATCGTTGTACAAATCAATAACCTGCGCGCGGTCCTGGTGTGTGCGCATACGATGGACATACAGCATTTCGATGAACTCATCGACAGGCTTGGGGCTCTGCTCCAGTGGCGATCTGGCCAGCGCTAGCTCCATGAACCGGCTGACATCACGCAGGTTGAACTCCCAGGGCGAACCCGATGAGCCAAACAGGCGCTTAACCATGGTCGCTGAGTGCATCCGCCAGTTGAACTCGAGCACGCGCTCGATGCTCGCATGGTGATTGTAGATGTTGTCACAGATAATCTGCAGGTCGTCGCGCGTTAGCTCGTCCATGTACACTTGCGTGAAACGGTTCACGAATGACCGCGGAAGCCCCTTGCGGCCGCCACCTTGGCCAAGCGGGTTCTGCGCGGCAAACAGGCGGAACCCAGGCGACAGGGTGAATTCGCGGTCAAGCTCCGAGATATACACGGTGCCGCGGTGGTCAAGACACGAGTTCAGGCCCTCCAGGACGCTCTGCGATGCCAGGTTGATCTCGTCGAGCAGCACCCAGTCGCCCTGCTTCAGCGCCTGCAGGAACGGCGCATCACACCACGCGAATCCGTCGTCAACCGGAAGGTCGGTGCCAAACAGATCTATCAGGTCTGTCTGGTCTGACAGATTGATACGCACAAGGCGGTGGCCAGCAAGCTTGGCCAGCGTGCTAACCAGCGTGGTTTTGCCGACTCCTGGGCTGCCCTCGAGCAATAGGGGCTTGCCGACTTGCATGGCGCGCAGTATCTTGACAAGATTGTCGAACGTGGTCGGCGCGTGCAGTGCAAATCCGCCCGACGAGGACTCCAGCGAGCCCTCGCGACAAGGAACGGCGCGACACCGACCGATGGATGCGGGAGGTCGTGTGCGTGACCATCGACATCAGGTCTAACCCGTGGTCTGCAATCAGCGTGCGGGCCGGCACCACGCCAAGCTCATACCCGCCGCTGGCCGCACCCCACTCGACCATCTCACGGAGCCTGTCGACGCACTCGGCCTTGATTGCCGCTGGCGAGCGCGGTGGTGGTGTTGAAGATTGACCCCCTGAGTGCCAACACTTGTCTAGGAGCACCAGGCAGGCGCATGGACAACGCTGCTGCGCGAGTCCATCAGACTGTGGGTCTTGGAGATGAATCTGCCCAGAACAAGTAGTCGCGCAGACTGAGCGGGTGCTGCAGGACCTTGAGCTCGCTGTCCAGGTATTTTACAAACTCCAGGATGACCCGGGTGCAGGCTGCGGCGTCAGGCACTCCCGCCAAACGCTTGTCGAGGATCATCGCCAGGTTCGTCAGAATCGGTGGTGGTTGGGGCCCAGAGCTCGGTGAAGCGGTTGCGGAGTGCCGGGCTGAGCTCACGCTTACCGTAGTCGCCGCCCGGATTCATGGTTGCGACAAACTCGAACCCATCGGCGCCTACCAGGGCCGCCGCGCGATCTGCTCGGCCAGAACCAGCGTGCGCGAGGCTCCAGAACGCTGTTCAGGCGCTCGAGCACCGAGTCATCAGCCAGATTAAGCTCGTCCATCAGGAATGTCGCCCTGCTTCATCGCCTGGACCAGCGGGCCGTCGTGCCACGCAAACAAAGTCCTGGGACCGCGTCATCAGCTCATATGCCTCCTCTAGTCTGCCGCCTGAGCCTCGATGATCTGCTGGGCCTCCGGGGCATTGGCCTGCCACTGCTCGATGAACTCCTTCAAAAGCTCGGGCGTATCGATCTTGCGGCTAGCTAGGGCATCCGGGCCAAGCACCTGGGCCAGAATTTCGTGGGCAGACGTGATCAGTGCGTTGCGGTTGCGCACGGGCCGCTGGCCACCGAGGATATCCGACGACTCGGTGTTCTGGTGGCAGTTGACAATGTGCAGGAGCTGCGATTTGGCCTCGGCCAGCATCTGGCACACGGTGGTTTTGCCGCAACCCGGTCTCGCCCACAAGCAGCACAGGCTCGTGGAACCGCAGACAGAGCGCCGTCAGGATGAACAGCCGGCGCATGGCCTTGGTCCACGCGATCGTCGACATGCCCTTCACTTTCTCGTACATCTGGAACTCGGGCATTTCCCTCAGCCGCTTTTCCGAGTAAAGCCCCTCGACGTCAATGCCGCGATGCACATTGGCATGCGATGGCTCGTCGGACAGCTTCGAATAGAACGCCTTCTCGATCGCACGCCTGACCACCGGACTTTTCCTCGTCATTACGCCACGCTCGGCAATCAGCATGTACCCGTGCTCGGCAGCTCTTGCTTGTGGTAGCGTGGCGGTTGGCCCAGCGGAACAGGTCGCGCAGGGTGATGAACCCGTGGCTGGCTTCGAAGATACGGGTCTGGGCACGCACCTGCGTCAGATTACGATACACGTCAACCAGCAGCTTGGCGTGGGTGGGTGGCACCTTGCACGAATCAACGATGATCTGCTGCAGCTCCTTTTCGGGGATGTCGTCAAGTGCAGTTCCACGAAGCGGTTACGGAACGCCCTAGACAACGCCTTGCGACCGCCGTATAGGCCTGCCGGGTTCTGCGTCGCAAACAGCATAAAGTGCGGGTGCGGACGCACGACCTCCTGGGTTTCGGGGATCACCAGCTCGCGGTTATCGTCGAGCAGACGGTTCAGGGCCTTCCAGAACATCAGATGGCGCCAGGTTGAGCTCGTCCAGTACCAGCCAGTGCCCGTGACGCAGCGCCTTGACAAGCAGCCCTTCCTCGAACACAAGCTTGCCGTCGACAGATGTGTATGAGCCCAGATACTCCTGCAGGTCCGTGTGCTCGTGGTTGTTGATGCGCACAAACTTGTGCCCGGTCTTTCGGGCCAGATACTGCACCATACTGGTCTTTCCGGCCGAGGTCGGGCCCTGGATCAGCACTGGGTAGCGGCCACACATGACTGCACGCGCCAACGACTTGATCTTGGTGACCACCGACGATGTCAGTACATACGACGTGTCCTCCTCGCACTTGTCGGAATCCAGAGTCGGCAGCCAGAAGCTCTGCACCAGCACAGCATCCGAAGACCGGGCCTGCGGCACCTGGTTCAGTAGCTGCTTCATGTTGTCACCCGAAAATACCTTGAACAACTCAGCCGTCAGCAGCGGCCTGCGTAGTGTTCTCGAGCTGCGTCACAAACGTCATGAACAGACCATCGAAGAGCGCCCGCTTCAGCGAGTACGCCAGCGCATTTTGGCGTGCATACGTCAGACTACGAGTCAGCGTACGCAGACTGTAGTGCGGCTTCTGGTTTGCTCCGTCGACGAGCTTGTGCTCTGCGGCGAGTTTCTTTGCAGACCGGTAAAAGTCGATCACGCGGTGGCAGACATCGGGGGCACGTTGTTCCGGCAGGTGCGTGCGGATAATCGACATTAAGTCGTCATTGTTGTTGTCCTGGCGGATGCACAAAGAACTCGGTGAAGCTGCTGCGCAAGCCCGGCGGCAGATCACGCTTACCGACGTCGTTGGACGGGTTCATGCAGGCAAACAGGCGGAACCAGGGTGGCATGGAATGCGGGCGCCGGTCTCAGCCAGCAGCAGGTACTTTTCCTTCTGCAAAAGACCGCCCAGGCACGCCAGCGTCTCGGCAGTGGCAAGATTGATCTCATCGAGCAGGATCCAGCCGCCTGTGCGTGCAGCCTTGACCAGTGCGCCTTCAACAAAGCTGAACACCATGCGGGCGCTCTTGAGGCCGTTGAAGTCCTCGACGCTGGTCTCAAATTCGGTCCACTCCTGGTCCAGCTGCCGCACATTGTCCAGCCGACAGCTTCTGGCGCTTCTTGGGCGCCGAGTCGTCATCGCCGCTCCCCGCCTCCCTTGCCTTTGCGATGACCTGGCGAGCCATCTTGATCGCCGGACTTGTACATGGTCACCCAGCCGCTTCCACTCCTTCTTACCATGCGCCATGCGCAGCTTGTCCAGGAATGCAGCGTTCTTGCGCACAGACACTGTGCGACCAAACAGACTGTCGAATGACTCGCGCAAACGCAGTGCCAGCAACGAGATGTCGACGGGACGGAATCCGCCAAGCAGGTCGGATGAGTCGCTCTGCTGCGACAGGTTGAATACAGCTAGGGAGCGGCCCGCCAGGGTGGCCAGGTGCTGCACCACAGTGGTCTTGCCTGTGCCGGTTTCACCAGACAGCAATGCGGGCTCAGCCAACTGCACGCAGGGTGGCGATGCGTTCGATCAAGCAGCGCGAATGATGCGTATCGGCAAACGGCATGCGGTCCATGGACGCCGACGTGTCGATCTCCAAGGTTGCCCTGCCGACCTTCAGCGTCTTGCCCGTAGCAGTGACGCCCGGGTTGTGCTGGTCGATATACAGATCAACACGCTGCTTCGAAATGCCAAACACAGACCCAATGCGGTGCACCAGCACCCGCCATTTGTCGTAGTCACTCTCCTTCATCGTAAACGTATCGACGGCCTCGTGGAACAGCAAGAACTTGTCGCTGTCAAAGAACTTGCTCAGCCGCGTGCACCACTTGATCAGATCGCTCATGCTCAGTGCCATTGCCGACCGGCTTGTCGATGACACCGCTGCCTTGGCCCGAGATAATTTCGGCCACCTGGTTGAACGACTGCGCAAGGAGCCCGGCATGCTGGGCCAGATTCGGGAAACACACCCTCAATAATCTGCGGCATCTCGGACTCCAGCGAGCTGATCTCCAGGCGCGTCCAGATGCTGCTGCCAAGCAGACCGTCCATGCCAGCGCGCTGCGACGCACGCCCATGCGTCGAAAGAGTCGCAAACAGCCGGAACTGGATATGCGCTGGAATGCTCTCGCCACGGTTCGCAACAAACAGCGTGCGCGATTCAAGCAGCGGCACCAGCGTCTGGATCACATCGGACGGAGCCAGATCAATGTCCTCAATCAAGATCCACTTGCCCTCGCTGACCGCCGTCGTCAAAAGTCCCGACCGCCACTCGAAATCGCCAGCCTTCTGCGTCGTCACGTAGTTTCCTAGCAGGACCTTGGCGTCCATGTTGCTGCTCAGGTGGATCGTCACTAGCTCGTTGCCGGTGCGCTTGGCCACCCACTCGACCAGGGACGTTTTGCCGCTGCCGATCGGGCCCTGCAGCAGAACTGGCTCGCCACGCGAGGTCGCCAGGGCCATTCCGTGGATGTTTTGCGTGACCGTGGGCGTCAGAACCAGGTCGGCAGAGAGTCTAGCCGACTTTTGCGAGTGCAGGAACACCCCGCCCACGTTGGCCACACACGAACTGAGCGCCGAATCGTCGATCCACGGGTGCTCGGTACTGGGCATTGGCTGCCAAAGCCCCAGATCCAGGTTCTCCTTGTTGTGAGCGACCATATCGTTAGCTGCCTTTCTGTCAAACTGATTCTCGCCGTAAACCAGCTGTGTCAGTATCTGCGCAACAAACTCGCTGTCTAAATTGAGCTTTCCGAGCAGCTCGGCACGACCATGGTCAGAGTACGCGCTGACAAGGCATAGGCACTCGCACGCCAACAGGCGGATCATCTGCGGGTATTCGGGCGCCATCAGCGCTGTAAGTGGCGTGGCCCAGTCCCACGAATCAATGCCGCTAATCACCTCAGGCAGCCGGCGGAGCAGCCGGAACACCACCACCAGGCTCTGCTGGATCGTGCTGGTATTCTGTGAAGCTGCGCCGTGATCAAGTATGCTGGCCGCTGTGGAATTCTGAAAGTACGCCATCACCAAACTACGTTAACCGGCAAAAGTTTTTAGTTGCATGTCCGCTTTGCGACACATGTCGCCGAAATCGCCACTTACCTCTTTACTTGCGGAGTGGTTGCCAGAAGAATGCCAGCAGCATATGCAACGCACAGCTGTGCTTGCTGCTTATCCATGTGCGTCGAGATCTGGTGGAACACCGACACCGGTGCCTCTGCCAGCGTCCACCGCGCTACCAGGTCGACCAGAATTGGCCTAAACACCATTGCCACCAGGATCGTGAACTGTCCGTCTGTCCACTCGACGCTCTCACCCAGACGCACGCTGTCCATCGATGCTCCCTCCACCAACAGCAGTGCAGAGATCACATTCAATATCTGTGGCACCGAGTCCTTGCTCGGGGCATTCGCCCATGTGCGCAGCTTTTGCAGTAGCGTTTGGCCCAGCTCCGGTGCCCCCTGGCTGTCTACTAGCGCACAAAGCTGCCGGATGGCCTTGGGCAGGTCGGCGCTGAGCGGATCAACGTCCACTACTTGAATGCACGAGTCAATGGTGGGCTTTCTGGCGTCAGCAGCCTCGCTGGGATGCTCGTCTGTGTCCATCGCTGTATCATCGCCATCAGCAGTTGCGCCGTGTGCAGCAATGGTCAGCTTCTCGATCCCATGCTCGACCATGTTCACGCCGCGTGCGGGTTGGTCTTTGATAACTGCCATTGTTCAGTTGAGGCAATTGCAGTATTTTTTTGGTTGACTTTAGAAAGTAGTGTAAAATGAAATAAAAGCGCATGCAGCCAGGCCAGGGCTCAAACTTTTTTTTTTTTCTCGCTACCATTTTTTCTGGCCGCACCGATCTGTGTTAATTTTTCCATCCTCAGCAGAGTTGATCTGTTGAGCCAATCCAGTGATTCCCTCTCGATAGAATAGGCCATTCAATTCCACGCAAATGCAATAAACACGCACCTTTTTTTTTTTTTTCATTCCTCGTCACCATACCCTCTAGTCTATATTTTCGCGTGTTCAATTATGTCAGCTGCCGCCACCGCCGACCCGCTCAAACTGCTGCGCGACTACACAATTCAGCACAAGAGCGTTGAATTCCTCGACAAAGATGGCAATCCAACCAAAGAGCTGCTACAAGCCGAGACCGTCAGGTTCGGCGAAGACGCGTCATTTCCACGCGACACGCCGACCAGCTACGCCCGCGGCAACAACGAATCAGATCAATACACTCTCTCGGCGCTCCTGCACTTTCTGGACCACCGCGAGCAGAGCTTTTATGAGTACATGAAAACAGCGAACTCGGTGGGCCTGCAAACAGTGTCATTTAGCGACCGTATCAATCTGCTAAACTACTTGACCGGAAAAGACATCGGAGACGGCACAGGCTGCAGAGAGCACAGCGCATGCAGGCAGCAAGCACGCAGCAGAGGACTCCAGCACTGGCGATGGCAGGCGCAAACGGCCCAAGACTGCTGCGGGCAGCGACGATACAGGCAGTGGTACGGCAGCTAACGATCTGGCGAGGGATATTATAAGGCGCGAGCGGCTTATCGTCACCACGTCGTCGGCGCTAAGCAGCAACAAGAGCTTTGCGCGCGTGCCAGACCTGATCAAGGAGGTGTTTCCGTCGAAGCAGCTGGGCGCCAACGGTACCGGCAGCAAATCACACAGCGCTGGAACGCGCAAGCACGGCGCCAGTCGCAAGCGCCGTGACCCGATCATTGTCGTTCCCGCAGCCACCACAGCCATGTTCAACATGTACAACATCAAGGATCTGCTGCAGGATCACAAGTTTGTCGAAAGCCGCGAAGTCATGGAGAAGGGCGGGCCCAAGCCGCGCGAAGTGCACATCGAGCACACTTTGGCTGATGGCTCGCAGATGCGCTTCAGGGTAATTGATTCGGTGCAGGACTTTACCGACAATGACTGGGGCAGCGATCGTCTGCGTATTCACCCAGGGCGCTGCCTGGCAGTTCAAGAATTGGACGTGGAAGTCGCCAGAAGAGGTCTTCAAGAACTGCCTTGGGTTCTATCCAAAGTACCAGGACGAGCGGCCAAAGGACTCGACGCGTACATGGGGCATCAACATGCTCAACATTGAGCGGTCCAAGCGCCATACGGACCGTGCGACCGTAGTCGGTCTGTGGAATTCGATCGAGCAGCACATGCAGACACACAAGACAGAGTTCTAAACAAAAAATGCAAGTGTTTTTGTCATAGTAAGACTAGTTCGCTATCATTGACGATGGAGCGCGCATCCACACCGGCGACCTGCACGATGTGGTCAATATGGTATCCGATGATGCTATGAAAGCGGAACGCAGCCTTGTCGTTCTCCGTGCCCGAGAGCGTTGCCTGCTTGCTGGTGTAGTACATCCCAGAGATCCCGGCCAGCGTCACCTTTGGCGGTTCGCCTTTTGCGTTGCTCAAAGCATAGCCGATGATGGGGTCACCGCCCAGAGCATCGGCGTACACGTACTGGTTTTGGACAGGCTGTGTGCACATCAGGTGCCGGCTTGCGTAGTCAGCAACGGCTAGCCTGCACGCATCGCCTCTGCCTTGCGTAACAATCAGCATTGGTCCATCAGTCGTGTCGGTGGTGTTGAAAAGCGTCAACGAGGTACCATCTGGGATTGGCACTTTGGATGACACGGAGATGGTCTTGATGTTATTGCCATCGACTGCCAGCGGCATCTGCAGCTTGATGACTGCCATATTTGTATCATCGTTGATATCGATATGGCTAAGCCGATTGCCCGTCAGATTGCCGCTAATGTTCTGCATGTATCGGTCAATGCTGCCTGCAGTGACCAGCCAGCTGCCAGCACCGTGCCTGGCTGCAACATCTGCACTATCGACACAGACTGCACTGGTCACCAGCACGCTGTCTGTGATTATTGTTGCCGAGCACCGGCGGTACGCTACTCCGGATGTGGTCACCCAGAACAGGCCGGCAATGAATCTGGCACTTGTGAGCTTCTGCATGGCCGCTGGGTTGGTGGTGCCTATAGTTTCCCCGCCCAGCGGTGTCATACGGATGGGGCGAGCAGGGACAGCGGCACCGTATGTGAAATGGAGGCATGCAAATGCAGCTGTAGCAAGTATGAGTGAAAAATGCATGACAATGAAAGCAGACGTCAGGAAAATGTCGGGAAAATGTGCAAAACCAGAGCTGGTGTCGAGAACCAAGGGCAGGCGCATTTATAGCAGCCCGCCGCTGACCGTTTCCCACATACAGCTTTATTAAACGGCATGCAAGACTAGAGATTACCAATGCAGACTTTGTGACTAAGCATTTGGATATTGAATGTCCTTTTTAGCGAGCTGCAAAATGAGACTTTCCTGATGCCATCAAAGCGCCGTGTTCACAATACACAATCCCTATTCACCCACTCGGCCCAAACGAATTTCTTGCATATCGAGGCAGACGTTAGCATAGTCGACGATGCGTTGAGAGCAAAGGAAAATTTTTCTCCAAGCCTGCCTCCCCCAACCCTTGTTTTCCTTAACAAAAATTTTCAACTTTTCGTATTGAACTTCAGCCAAAAAATCGGCGCAAACAAACATCTTTTTCCCCTCTCCATCGTCTCCGATAACCAAAACCTTTTCCACCGTACTTTTTCTTTTGTCGCCATGTCGTCCAGAACACCGAGTCCCGTGTCATCAACGCTCCCGTCCAGAAGGTGTGGTCCGCTCTGCGTGCCCAGGATTTCAAGTTCTGGTCGCTGGTCAAGACCGTCGAGCAGACCGCCTCTGCTACCGAGGTCGGCAGCACCCGCAAGGTGACTTTCACCGACGGCACCGTCCAGGACTACCGTCTGGTTGAGTTCTCCGAGCTGCACAACACCCTGACCTACGAGATCGTCGACTCGGAGCCCGCCGTCCCCGTGCTCTCTGCCCAGCACACCATCCGTGTGTTCCGCGTGTCGGCCGATGACTCGACCTTTGTCCAGTGGTCGTCTGATTTCAGCTCGGTGGGCTCGGAGGCCGCCGTCGCTGACTCCAAGTACAAGAAGCTGGAGGCCCTGGCTGATCTGGCTAAGGCTCTGGAGAACTAAGCACACCACCTGCTTGCCAACACTAATATCAAATATATAAACCATCAAAATCCCTAGTGCTGTATTTGCCAAGTGCTGTCACTTTGCCAAGCGACGCCTGCAGTAGGGCGGTACTCTGGCAGCATTACATTCTACCTGGCCAGGCTGAAAAACAAGAGGCTGGGATCTATTTTTAACCTGCATGTGGGTGACACCTATACCCGCTTGTAGCAGTACTATGTCTCTAGTAGCTGGCCGCACCGACACTGGCATCATGTAACAATATTTACCCGTCTATTTCCATTGCATCCTGTCCCCATGCTGATGTGAAAACACCCAATATCTCTAGAATATGCTGAAATTGACTCTCATCCTCCTCCCCATATTTGCCCTGCTTGTTCATGCAAGTGAGCAATTGCGCATGGCAATTACGATGCTCAGTTTGAATGTGTACTTGGTCAGTGGCCAGATCAGCAGCGTAACTTGCGCACCAAGCTTGATAAGATATATCCCACGCTCAGCAAAGACGACAAGGCTATTTACCATATGATTGTTGGATACTTTGACGATTTGATCCCTAACCCAACCAAGGGGCACATCGAGAGGGCGCTCGGAATGGTGGGCAATTCGACGGCCAAGGCGATGTTCCCGACATGCAAACTCTAAGCAGCTTTACATAATATTAGCCATTTTAAATATACGGTGTAGACCAAGCACATGACAATCGGCGGGGTTTGAATTCATCCATAACCGCTGTAGATTGCAAGAAAATCAGAGACCCGAGCGGCCTGGGTGTCAAACATGGCTTGCAAGGTCGTTTTGGAAATAATTTTTGCACTCCTTCACTTTATGAACCACTTGCGCACGCAACTAACCAGGCAAGGCATGAAACTGATCGACATTGGAGCCAACCTCGCAGACCCCGTGTTCCGCGGGCTCTACCGGGGCAAACAGTCGCATCCGGACGACATGCAGCAGATATTGGACCGGGCAAGGACAGCTGGAGTTGTCGCCATGATGGTTACAGGTGGAAACCTCCACGAGAGCAAAGAAGCGATTGCACTGGCGCGCGAGTTCCCTGGTCTCTATGCAACCGTTGGATGTCACCCAACACGGACCAGCGAGGTCGACAAGCATAGCGCAGGAGCCGATGCGTATTTTGCAGAGCTGCAAGACCTTGCTGAGAAGAACCGCGATAAGGTGGTGGCTATCGGTGAATGTGGGCTAGACTATGACCGCCTGCATTTCTCGGACAAGGAACCACAGCACAAGTATTTTGCACGTCAATTTGCGCTGGCTGAAGCTACCAAGCTGCCTATGTTTCTGCACAACCGCAATACGGGAGGCGACTTTGCCAAGATGATTAAGGAGAACCGGCACAGGTTCTCGACAGGTGTTGTCCACTCGTATACTGGCCCAATCGACGAAGCCAAAGAGCTGCTTGAAATGGGCTTGTACATTGGCCTCAATGGCTGCTCGTTCAAGACCGAGGAGAACCTGGAAGTCGCCAAGCAGATTCCAGTAGACCGGCTGATGATCGAAACTGACTGCCCGTATTGTGAAATTAGACCGACCCATGCGAGTCACAAATTGCTGAAGCCTGAGAGCTCTGACGGTTGGAAGGCACCTGAGGCGAAGAAGAAGGAGCGGTGGACTCCCGAGTGCATGGTCAAAAGCCGCAATGAGCCGTGCATGATACGCCAGGTTCTCCAGGTTCTTGCATCGCTGCATGGCATTAGCGAGCAGGATCTTGCTGACCAGGTGTTTGAGAACACGCGCAAAGTGTTCTTCCCTGATCAGGATATCTAGAAACGATATTACTTTACTATGGTTGATGGGAACCTTTAAAGTATACCTATTTGCCTTAACTATTAGTACGATATCGGTTTGTCCTTTGCATTAACTTCAGCTACCTTGATTACATATCGTTATCATTCCTGGGATTGAATAGATATAGATAGCTCCGTTAGACTTTACCTCTTTCAGCCACGCAAGATGCTGATACTCAGCCCTTCTGTGTTGCTGTTTGCCCATACCAACTGGAGAAGGAGCCAATGTAACGAATGTGCTTATCCGACCTGAAAATTGCCAAATCTGGCACTGCTGATTCAAATAAGGCAGTATCGAAACACTTGTACAGCGATATCAACTGTTGTCAATACGACAGCCCGAATCCACTGTGTCTCTCTATGCTATATTCTAATGCCGGCAGCGTTGATTGTGGCAGTGTCTCGCATCGCGGTGAATGGCTATCAAAAAGCGGCCATGTAATTTCTCGGCACCTTGAATGGTTTCACTTACTACCCTCCCATGTGATTTTGCAGCTAGGCAATGTCTACGCACACTGAATTCTGTAGGCGCCATGCGGAAAAGGAATCACTTTGTCAAATAGAGAACTAGTTCAGACCCAAACCTGGTGTATAAGGGGCATCCTCCATTGTCAAGTGCTGGACATCTTAGGCTATCATGTAGTTTTATGAAACACTTCTATGCAGCTCACCACGTGTTTGAAGTGTACATGGCATACTTATTATCTGTGTCTCGCGATATCCATTGAAAACTATGCAATATATCCGATTACAGATTATTCGAAAACTACACTTGCAACTACTGACGTGCTGAACCTTGCTATTCCTCTAGTCTATACGCAGGGTAGCGCTGCCAGAAACCGTCTGCTGTCTTGAATAGGCTCTTGATATATCTATGTATGTCTTGGGTCGAAGGAGTAGCAACATTGTCGCTAACAATTGTACAGCATATTTTGCACCAGCGCTTGCAGATCTCTAGTCGCCACTGCCTCTCAGTCCCTGGTTCGCCTTCAATACTCCAAATGCAGTACTGGCCCGCTAGAAAGTTCAGCTGAGCGAAAATGAATGACTTACCAGACCTACCAAACCCATACAACTCCTGCACTACGGCCATTGCCACGTGGGCCTCACAGCACCCCTTAAACCGGGCCTGATGGAATCCCAACTATCACCACCTTCCCGTGACACCACCAGGTGACGATCCCCCATTACCCAGCACCGGACAGCACGGGACAATACTTTCGTGGGTGAGTGTACGAGCATGGAAAGCCGGATCGATTCAAACACCCCACATCGACTAGAACAGACTTGCGAGTCAGAGTGAAGACAAAGGCAAGAGAGAGGAGAGATCGAACAGCAACCAGAAACCTGCAAGGGCAGGTCCAAAGCATGATGTGCAAATGTGTAGCGGTGTTGCGAATTACAAGTGGAGCAAAAGCAATAAACAAAGCTCCATTATATTGACAAGCGTGCGTTTTCAGAAAACGACAATAAAAATGGTTAGCGCAGAATACGAAGCAAACAGTTGTGATCGAGCACTTGCCTGTTCAGAGAGTGGTACGGGGCAGCGAGTGGTGGTGCAGCAGTATTGTGAGAAGAATAGTTGGTGAGTTTGCACGGCTGATGCAACAGGTGAATACCACGAAAGAGAGGGTGTGCAAATATGCGAACAGAGGGAGTATTACATGTAGTGAGATTTTATTTGCAGGACAAGGAGGAGAAGGAGTTTTGGAGAGGGCGAAATCTGGCCTGCTTTTATGAGTCAGGAGTGGTTTTTCTTCTCCCTGTTTCTCCTCACTCTCGCGGGGCCAAAGTTCCACTGTAGGCGGCTCATGACAAGAATCTGCGCCGATGAGGAAAACCTAAAAATATATTTAGGAGCTGCCTTGAACAATGGCAGCACATCGCGCGGCAGTATATGTTGCAGCAAAATGTTTACAAATTTGGAATGTAGGTCGTTTTAGCAATATATCTGGCTCTGGTAAAAAGGTATGATGGCCATTGTTTGCCATGACTGTGCCCCAACAGGGGGTACGCAGCTCACCATGTGGATTTGAAACAAGAGGCTTTCTCACTCACTCTCACACTCACGCTCTCAAAGATGGCCAGATACTAAACCATACGCAGCCAGGCCAGGAACTGGCAAAAGCAGCATGCTAGAGCTGCTGTCGAAGATGACAACTTAGGAATGCGCCTGTTCCTAATGCCACCAACGAGTGTGTTTATAAGCCCACTGGATTCAGCGAAATGCCTCGGCTCCTCCTCCCGACAACACTTTTCTTCTGCTCTAGTCGCCTTTCTTCCAATATCTCCTGTGTCTCACCTCAAGCATATTGGTTTATTCAAGCTCCCACTTTTTCGTTTCAGCTCTCATTCCTTCATTTTCCTGCAATGGAGTCTATTGCACAACGCCCTCCTATTATTATTTTGGACCGTATTATTTATTACCTTAAGCCCAGAAAATCCATACGTGTTGGTCAGCATGGTCTGAAACCAGCATATGCGATCCTAATGCCAGTGTCTCATGTTTGCCAGTCATGGAGACAAACCTCCCTCGGCCATATATTCCGCTGTGTTTATGTAGGCACCAATACCCAGCCGTCACTTAACTGGGCTCATAAACTTGGTGCTTGTGACCTGATTAAGGGAATCACGATTAAACTTCAAACGAACAACATATTCCAGAATCCAGAAGCAGCCCTGTTAAGGCAGCATGTACCAAGCGACCTCACGCTGCCAAGCATTAGAAGTCTCACTTTCATCTTTAACGGAACGTCTAGCAGGGTAAACCCCCAATCAGCTAAACTACATTCACGCCAATTCGGTGATGAACTATTCCGCATATTTCCATCCATTTCGCACATTGTAGTGAAGTACAGCTGGGATCTCTCGCGCTATATTATTCCTTCTTATATAGTCGATCTCTTAAAACGTCTGTTCGCTGGAAGAGCTGCCATTACTGCTGGCGGGAATTGTCTGTCCTATGTACTTCCATTCCCTGTAGATACCACTCCCTTGCAGAGCTTCGTCGCCTCTGCATGTGGTAAAATGGAAAATACTTTTGCACTTATCCGTCAAAACTCGCAGTCTCTACAACAACTACGCCTAAGGCTGAGTGAGGCTGTTCTGATCAGACGCATCGTGGCTGACAGCGACGGTTCAGTGGTTGTGTATCCCAAACTCTATGATCTTCGTTTATGTACTATGGACAATTCCAGGAATGTGGCAGCACGCTCTTCATCTGCGGGCGTGCCATTCCCGGCACTTAAAACTTTGGTTATCCATGGGCGGAATTCATTTTTGGACGACTCCATTCTCCGTGGATCAGAAGATTCGCTTATATTCTTGGATTTGCATGTATGGAACAGTACTATCGAGACACTCATCCGGGCCAATTTACTGGACAAGGGACAGTTTAGGGCACTGGAGTTTTTGAGACTAAGGACTCCAGATTCTAGCCCCAGCACAATTACTGAAGATCATATTTCGGTCATACTCTGTGCTTTTCACCGGACACCAGTGATCGAGGTCAGCAATGGTTTTTATTTTGACTACGCCGTTCTTCAGCCACACATCGACAGGTTTGCCCCAACCCTCCGTGTTCTGGACTTCCGCTTTATGTGGTGCACTCCTGAAGAGATCTATCACTTGATTGGCTCACTACCATTCCTTCGCGAGCTTTTGGTAACATGTATCCGGATTGATGCTTGGTGGGATACGACGGATTTGCCAGATGTGGTCAATTATTATCGACATATGGATCTGGCAAAAAACGACGCCGTCAATCTCATTGGCCATATTTGCCGGGCTATGACCAGTGCTAGCAGTGCAGCTCTACCTGGTTCTCCCATCTCTAAGACTCTACAAAGTATTACCATCTTTCCCAGCGAGTGTGAAGGATATGTACAGTCTGCACGGCTGACAATCAGTCTAGCGTTACGGTGCCCAACAGTCCGCACTTTTCGCTCATTTTCCTGTAATGATATTGTCATATCGCGCTCAGACCTCATGAGAGTCAAGCACTTCGCTGAGCTTGCTACTCGTTTGAGCATCGACAGCAACTAGGCTTTTGGAGTATTCCTTACTTTTCATCATCAGTATATTTCTTCCTAAAGACTCAATAACGAATCGACAGTCCATCATTTGTGTTCTTCAGGTGCTATGTCGCCAATTGTGTATTTAGGCAAACCTCTGGGATACCAGCGTTTTTATTCTGAACCGATCATTCCACCAGTCATCCACTGAAACCCATGGCAAATAACTGAAACGTGGTGATCTTTGGAAACAAACGTGGCTCTTGGATCGCGGTGAAATTTTAAGCAAATTAAGCAACAATAAAATTAGAAACCTCCTAATACACATAGGTTCAAGTGTTGTATAATGGAGACTATTTTCCTGAATTAGATATATACTATATGCGAATCTATGTAGAACTAACGTCTTTCCCACGTCAAAGGGGTTATCTTTTGTGCTCTAGTAAACCAGCTATAGCATTGATGCTACCAAAGGACAGTGCTGCTCTGCGACGAATATGTCAATTGCGAATCAGTAAGCATCTCACGCTCGTCCAGAAATCAGAAACAGCATGCCGCTATGTATAAATGAGCATTTCGTATTTCACATAGGCCGTGTCTTTCTTTCTTTGGCACTTTCAGCAGATCCCTATCTACCTGTAGACTTCACAGCCCATCAACGCAGACTACGTCCCATACAACCTCTGCGTGGATGGGGCTCTCGATCCTCCGGTCGAAATGTGGCTGCGACCCATGGAAGCGAAATAGTCAATGCGGATGGGGTGTTACGCATGGTCAATACTGAAGTGGTTGGTGGGATGTTGGACATGGAACAAGCTGGGTCGGAAACGAACACCTGGACAGATGATACAGGTACAGATACAGAGCCCGCTTGACTGGCTCACCTTCACGAACGCGGCAATAGCTTTGATTTTATGGCTGCTGTTGAGCAGGTTAGTCGTTTTCTAGTGCCATGTATAACTCGCGTTCACACGATTAACCACATTACTGGTCCACATGAGGCTGAGGATCCACACATACATGTCGGCTGAAGTAAAACAACTGGATCCAAGATCGTGTGTCGACTGGGCAGCCATTGCAAAGTTGGTGGGAACTGCTGGGCCAGAATGTTTGGAGTGCAATGCATGTGACAAAGGGAAGCAGCATCAGACATACAATCACCGAGCGTTTACATGGGATTTTCCCAACAGGATGCGCAGCTTCATCGAAAAGCACCACCCAAACATACTGCTGCTCAATTTTATTGCTGTATCAAACTACATGTGGATTGCCAAAGACGAGATTGCTGGAAGGGCGTTTGCGCATGGAGTGACTGCAGCTAAAGCATCAAGCGAGCTCGATATACAAGACAGCTTTGCTCATAAGCTTATCACTAGGATAGCCCAAACTTCCTTTTCTCTCGAGAGAATGGGCTGAGGATGCACCTACAAAGCTGGTCGATTATGCCACTTCTGCCACCAGTGGACGAGTGGATTGGCACCATTGCATCCCTTACTGCCACTAGGTGTTCGAGACAGTGTAGTAGCAAGTGGACGAGCCTAAGATGCCGGTGCGCTTGATTCGCAGATTGTGAATCCTACAGACACATTGCGTAGGTCTCTTGAACCAGATCCGCTTGGCGTTGCTATGGCAGGAGCCTATAGCTGGTGTTGGCTGCAGCACATGCCCGCTAACTGAATCCAGAGCAGATCCACTTGCCTGTTCAGGATACCGCGGAACAACATCAGGCGTATCCTTCGTCTTTAGGACCGCCAAGGTATGCCAAGCGCCGGTCCAGGAGGTCTCCTGGCGGACACGCTCCTATTTTTAGCCGGCCAGACAGAAGGATCGCCGCTGCCTGGAAAACAAGGCAGGTGCAAAACCTGGCTGTGTGGCAAATCCGTGCAGCCAAGGTCTGTTCAGCAGGATATCCCAGCCGTTTCCAGAAACCGAGTTTCTTGGTAGTTGGTGCCAGAAAGCCCGTCCTGTTCTTTGAGTCGGTTCTTGGCTACCGACGGTGCACTCAAGCCGTGTTTTGAAAACGCAGTCTGAATCGCTGGGTATAAAAGGCAGGCTGCTGGCTGCAACCACCACTACATCATCACAACACCAGCACAACACCAGCAACCGCCTCACACACCCATTCTACTTCAGCAACAGCACTAATAAGCCATGAAGTTCACTGCCACCGCTCTCGGCCTCCTTGCCACCATCGCCACGACCAACGCCGCCATGTCAGCCTGCTCCAAGAAGATCGCTCTGGGTCTGACCAACATCTACGAGAACGGCGACACCGCCTTCCACTACGACTACTGCGAGAACCTCAAGGACGGGCGCGGCTACACAGCCGGCATTGCTGGGTTCTGCACTGGCACCTCAGACGCCTGGGTCGTCCTGCAGGAGTACCACAAGATGACCGGCGGCAAGGACGCATTCAGCAAGTACGACGCGGTCATGAAGAAGCTGGACCAGTCGAACAGCGGCTCGGTCAGCGGGCTGGACGGCTACTGCTCGGTGTGGGGCAAGCTGGGCAAGTCGGACACAAAGTTCCGCGCGGCGCAGGACAAGGTGCGCGACGAGATGTACTTTGACCCGTCGCAGAAGCTGGCAGATAAGCTGGGTGCGCAGCTCGACGTGACCCGTGCTCAGCTGTATGACACGACAATCCAGCACGGCGATGGCTCAGATCCCGATTCGGTCGGTGCACTGATCAAGAAGACCAGTGCGTCGTTCAAGGCCGATGCCAAGGGCTCGTCGGGCAGCACGCTCAAGATCAACGGCCACAATGTCGACGAGATCGTCTGGCTGACAAAGTTCCTGCAGGTGCGCATGGATGACCTGAAGAACCCGCACAACAAGGAGACGCAGGAGGAGTGGGCAGACAGCATCACCCGCGTCAAGTCGTACCAGTACGTGGTTGCCCAGAAGCAGTACAAGTGGGGCAGCTCGATCAAGGCTCTGGACAACGACGGCAAGACCACCACTGTCAAGTGCTAAAGAAATAATCACTATATCATCCACATCTGATACATACATTTCCATCATTCGCCTCTCTAAAAGACCCAATGCTACTGGTATGTCAGCTTGTAGAACGATCTGTGTTACTGGCCGATACACTCATCGTTCACTCATGCCAAACACTGTGTACACACATGCCTGATGTGATGATGTAGTGGTAGTGATGGCTGCATTTATTCGCTCTCTACGGCAACTAGCCCGGGTTTGGTGCTGTTGCACTGCTCTGCCATTGCAGGGCGCACTGTACGTATCAGAGTTTTTCTAGTTGTCCCCAAAAATTATCGACTCGCCGATTTTTGCCCTCTTTACCTTTGCCCTTTTCAATTCACTCTCTGAATTCGTTCTTTTTTTTTTAAAAATGGTCTTGTACTTTACGTCAAATGTCGTCGACCCGCCCGCCATGGTATACATGGGCAAGGATAAGTTTGAGAACGAGGACCTGATAAAGTACGGGTGGTCCGAGGATGTCTGGTTCCACGTCGACAAGCTCTCCTCTGCCCACGTATATCTGCGTCTTAGCCATGGCCAATCCTGGGAAACGATCCCGCAGGAGCTGCTCGACGACATGGCGCAGCTCGTAAAGGCGAACAGTATCGAGGGCAACAAAAAGAACGACATTACTGTTATCTACACGCCCTGGGCAAACCTGCTGAAGCGCGGTGATATGGCGACCGGCCAGGTGAGCTTCCACAACCCGCGACAGGTGAAGCGTGTGCACGTAAAGCAGCGCGAGAACGCGATTGTGAACCGGTTAAACAAGACCAAGCGCGAGGAGCACCCAGATCTGCGTCAGCAAAGGGCTGACAGGGACAAGGATGAGAAGCGCGAGCTGAAGAGGGTGTATGAGAAGAAGCGTGCAGAGGAGCTCAAGATTATTAAAGAGCGCAAGAGTGAAAAGGAAGCGCGCAGCTACGACGCGGTGTTCAAGAAGGCTGAGATGAGTGGCAAGAAGAAGAAGAGCGCTGTCGCCGAGGATCTGTTTGGCGATGATGGAGACGACGACAGTGACGACGCCGTTCCAACCCGGCATGCCGACGATTTTGCGGACTTTTTCTAGATACACTTGTTTACTCAGCCAGGAGCCACTGTGCTTGCTAAACTAAAAACAAAAACGCTCTTTATTTCATAGTTGCGTATGCTTATCGAATATCGTACAGCCGGACCGTAGAGTTTGTCAGGGTTGCCAGAGTGGTCTTTTGGTTACCCGTATCCGACAGCCCCCACTGGCACCCTTTGATGTCGACCACGTACTCGGTGGCCGGAACATCGCTCAGCGAAACGAGCTCTTTGGCCTGCGCAGCACTACCGTCCCACACTTTGATCTGGCGCGACCTCTCGATGCCAGCACACATCAGAGACTGCCAGCGGTTGTACGGTGGCTCTGCGTAGTAGGAAAAGATTGTCGACCGTGTCATTTTGCTCTGCCACGACTCGACATTGATCTGATGGCGCCGATTCCATGACACCTGGTTGTCTTTGCCGAATTCGACATCAAACATCTCGTGTATTGTCTCTTGCCGCCGTGACGACCCGCCAGGCGACCTAAACGATGCAGCGGCCAAACTCTGCCGCGGATCAAACGACACCGAGTAGCATGGATTGTTGTGTGCTTCGCTATCAGTCAGGCGTATCCACTCGTTTGAGGTCTTTGCAGTACTGGAATCAGCAAGGCCAAGCTTGAATTCAGGGGTAGGCAGCGAGTATACGTGCAGCGAATTCGCCACCAGCAACCGACTGCACCGGGACGACGGTACGACGGCAATGCTGTGGATCGGCGAGCATCCAGTGATGATTTTACCATTCGAATTCACCGCTGGCCTCAGCAGGCGGGCTCCACTGGCTGGGCCATCCCAAACATGAACCGCCAAACTGGGCTTGCGTATGTCAAACATCTGGACAAGACCCTTGGCAGTTCCAACATAACACATATTTGGATCGATCGGATCCCACGCACACGACCACCCGCGCTCGCCCAGCTTAAACCGATTGGCCACCATGGGCGGCGATCTGCTTCCACCGACTCCCGACCCTAAGCTTGTCAGGGCAGCCGTGTGGTCCATGCTCGCCGTCAGCAGATACCGCACACCTGACATATGTGGACTGACTTCTGCGCCGCGGATTTCTTCGCTGTGCAGTGGCTGCATGAAGAAGGGCGGTGCTGCCGGGTCATGCACATTGATCTGTGCCATTGTATGCTTGCGTGTCTTGGCATTGGAATGGCTCACATAGAGTACTGGCTCATGTGGATGAAACGCCAGCAGACGTGCCGAGTCTCCGGATCTCTTTGCAATTGGCACTGTTGCAGCCAGCCGCATCCGTGGCAAATAAAAGCTCTGCATCTGTGGGCGTGGGTGTGGATGTAGTAGCGGTGTAGGAGCACCCTTTGTGTCGTTGTCGGTGGCTCCTGGTGAACTGGGAATGGCGGCACCGAAATCAATGTCGATATCGCCGATATTAAAGTCCAGCTGGCTATC
The DNA here is from genome assembly GCF_002104995.1 of Linderina pennispora. Classification (NCBI taxonomy): domain Eukaryota; kingdom Fungi; phylum Kickxellomycota; class Kickxellomycetes; order Kickxellales; family Kickxellaceae; genus Linderina; species Linderina pennispora. The sequence goes on along the minus strand of NW_024468319.1, from coordinate 22,198 downwards.
ATCAGCCCGCGCCGGAATGTTGCCGAGACTGGCCGCACGCACCGCTAGCTTTTCTCCATTAGCCAGCGTGCTCTCCTCCATGCTGACTGCCTGTGGCAAACTCGGCTTTGGTTCGCTGGCTGGCCTACAGGTGAGAGTCTCTGCCAGGTGCTTCTCGAGGTTCTCCTTCTCCATCAAGATCCATTGCTTCTGCTGTACAGCCTCATCGAGTTGGTTGCGCAGCTTCTGGACCTCATTGAACATACGGTGGTACTCGAATTGGTAGTGGGAGGCGTCACCCTCGAGCTTAGCACACTTGTCTTGCAGCTGCTTAATCTCTGCACGCGCATTCTCCAGCTTTTCGCCATCGACCGCTGTAATAGCCGTGGCCACTAGCTTACGGATATCCTTGACTGCTGCCTTTTGCTTGCAAAACAGGGCACCCTGCTTTGTCCTTGCTGTAGCCACTCTGGCGTCCTCGGCCGCTAGGACCGCGCACGATCCATCGTTTAATGCAGCTGTAACCAAACAGATGTCCGCACTTCAGCGACACCAGCTGATGGCTGCCGCGATGCGTCCAGCGCTCGTAGCAGATTATACATGTGTTGCTCTCCTCAGCTTCAATATCGTCAGCAGCTGCAACAACGTCGTCTAGTTGGGGCGTGGCAGTGCCGCTGTCAGTGCACATATCCCCGATTGAGCTCGCTGCGGACATGGACGCACGGTGTAGCGCTGGCCGTGCATATGCTCTCTCAGCCAACGAATGCGGTGGAATTGGTGGCCTGGCAAAGTCGTCGTCATCTTCGTCGCTGTGGTCTGGATGTTCCTCCTGTCCATGTGCTGCTGGTTCGCCAGCATCACCCGAGGGATCGTGGACCAATACCACTGGGCTGCTTTCGACCTGCACCGCTTCTGTGCTCACTTGGTCCTCATTCAAACGAGCCCTAGGCAACTGGAAATCGTCAGTCGTTTGCGCATTGCCAGGCGCATCAGTCGTCTGGCGCGGAAAGAACCTCGATTGCTGACTGCCAGTGAAGGCTGGGCTCAGTCCTTCTGGACGTACACATATCCGCTTGGGCTGCCAGGCAACATCAGTTAGCTGTGTATCTTCCCTACCTTCCGAGCTACCGGAGCGCTGGCGGCCGAGCACTGGAGGCTGCTGCCGCTGAGCTTGGCTTTCCAGCTCGCTAGCGCGTAGTGTGCTGGTGCCAGCCTGGTTTGTGGGCTGCTCTGCTGATTCGGTGATAATGCCCTCCGCTCCTGTGCCTGCTGCCGAGTCGCTGCGCGCTAGCTGGTTCAGCGGCTCCTGCTCTGGCTGTTCTGCAGACTGCGCCTGCTGCTGCGGGCCAAGTTCTGGTGTCAGCCGCAGAACCTGAGAAAGGGTCGGCGGGCTAGACGATAGTTCTGTAGCAAGCTGCGCATTTCGCGTTCGTGTTTGCGACATTACGTAAAGCAGCGCATTCGAAGTGAGCGAGAGTAAGAAAAAGACAGCAAAGACGCAACAAAGCAGAGCAGAGTGACGAGAAAATTCTGCACCAATGCAGGGAGGCCTAAATGGGGCCACCGCGATGAAGACAGCCTCCGCCGCCCTTGGCGCTTAGCACGGTGCTGATCAACACCAGCAAAAAGCTGGACTGCGCACGCACTTTTTGTCGGTGTCCTTGCCAGGAATCCTGGGCAATACGTGGCAATTGTCAGCTGTTGGGCGCAGTACGAGCTTGTTATTTGCAAGAAGCGGCTGCAAGGATTCCTAAACCTCAACCACGCTGGGTGTCCAAAGACTCCAGGTTACACCTTGTACCCGATGTCCTTTGCATAGTCCCTGGCATAGGATTTGAATCGACTGTACACCTTTCCGACACAGGCCTTGAGCACAGGAGCTAGAGACGCACGGTATCGCGAAGGATACTGCTTCTGCTGTTTACTGGTGAGAAGCGGGTGCTGTGGATCCAGGGGGTCAAATTTATCGAGTATTTCGAACCCAGACTGCTGAATCTTTGCGCAGAAATCTTTTACATAGTCGCTAACGACTATAAACTCGCGTGTCTGGAAGGGGAGGGTGTGCGAGAAGATGACCTTTTCGGCATCAACGCCGAGGGAAGCAAGCTTCTTCTTCATTGTCATGTTCTGTGCTTTCTCCAGCCCTTTAGTATACACACGTCGAACGCCATGCTTGTAGTCGCTGCGACATGGTCGGGACAGGTCCAGCTTTGCTGGTGGCAGTACTGGCATCTCCTGCTTGTGAGATTCAGGAGGCAGCGGATATGTGAAAGGCTGGGCAATTAATAACGATGGTTGCTGCTGCTGCGCAGCAAGCAGATCATTGAGCTGCTCCTGCAAGTGCAGCGCCAGCGACACAAGCTCGTTGTTCCAGCCGCTCAATTTCGCTGCTGACTCGCCCATGTCCTGGCCAGGGAACAGCGCTGGCTCCAGCTTTGACGACTGCCCCAGCTGTACAGACACATGTGCTGGCGCGTTATCTTGCGTGTTGTGCTTCCTCGCCCCGTTGCTGAGTGTGGAAGGTAGCATTTCAGAATGTGAGCTATGCAAAGAATTTTTTTACAAGTGGAGCCAAGAAAGCCAAGAAAGCCAAAAAAAAAAAAAACAGTGGGGCTGGCCCGGCTGTGGCGTAATTAGCCAAGCTGAAAGCCCTGGATTCAGCAGAGCTTGATATCAAATTCGCTGGCATAGTCCTGAAGGAATGCCTGGAACCGCCTTTCCTGGCAATCTCTATATGACTGGCGTAGGCTCTGCAGGTACAGAGACCGGAACCGGCTCTGCTCGTCGACTGACAGCGACAGATGCGTGGGACGCAGAGGCGTGAAGGACCGAATGGTCACGATTTTTTTCTCATGTAGCCAGTCCACAAACTGTCTCACGTAGTCCTTGTCGACGAAGAACTCGCAAATGTCAGAGCAGACCCTGTGCCAAAAGACGACCTTGTAGCGCTGATCTGGTCTGAACAGGCCACGGGTGTACACGCGTCGGATCCGGTGCTTAAAGTCACTAGTGCAACTAGCACTGGCCCTTGGCGCTCTGGCGGGCTCTGACGTGGAGTAGCTATGCGCAATGTTCCGAGACAGGGGTTTTGATGATGCTGGCGACTCGCTCCTCCGTGCTCTCGATGAACGGCCCCCGTGTGGCCCTGGCGACTGGCTCATCGGCCATGTTGAAGATGGGCTCTTCGCTCGCCTTTGTGGCAGCCTGTGAGGCTCCCTCGTCGCCTCTGACGCAAGCTGGTCAGCAGAAAACCTCGCCACTCTCTGCTGGAGCTGCAACACGATACTTGCAAGCTGATCGTTCCAGGTGCCCAGCCTTCTCATTGTGTCGGCGTTTCCTGAGACTATTGCAGGGGTACTGTTGGTGGCCTCCGAGCCCCCCTCATTCTGGTTTCGGGAATGTGCTGCCATGGAAGCTGTATTATTGGCGAAAAGGAGCGGAGAAGAGAATAGTGTGCTGGCAGCTGCATTCCTCACGGCTGTATATCATCAAACGGGAGCTCCAAGCCAATGTCCCGCGCATAGGCGTGGATATAGCGTCGGAAGTCGCGGTGGCTGCTTTTAGAGTAGCTGCTCAGGAGGCGCTTCGCATAGCGGCTCCTCATCCACTGGTTCACCTTCCGCCACTCGCCATCGGAGTCGCGGAACATCAGTGGGTCAAATCCATCGAGTATGATTTTGCCGCGTTTGCGCAGTCGCCGCACGAGCCGCGGCGCATCGTGGTTGGTGGTGATAAGCTCGCACACATCTGAGGTGCAAAAGTAGAAGTGGTAGACATCGAGGTCGTCGATGTCATAGTGGCTGAGAAATTCGCGTGACTGCTCGGGCTTGTATTCCACCAGGCCCTTGACATACACGCGCCAGACGTAGTGCTTTTGCTCTGTCTTCGACTGCCAAGGCATCGTGTGTCTGCATTCGTGGCCGTTTTTCTGTGCAGAATGGACTGGGGATGTATGGGAACCATGTGTCAAAGCTGCGCTGCTGGCTGACTTTATGGTTATTCCGACGGGCTTGGTTTCAGGCTTTGACGCTATTTTATGCTGAGGTGACTCCGCAGGCTTGGGTGTAGGTGTACTTATCGGTGACATTTTGACTGCCGGCGTTGACGCCATCACCAGCACAGGCTTCGACACAGGCGTTAGGGCTGGTGCCGCCGGGAAGCCCAGTGGTGCCGGATTCGCAGAAACGCTCGATGCCATGATGGGCATCTGCAGGGCTAGAATCCGCTTCTGCAGCTGCTCCCGTTCCATGCTGGCAAGCTTGTCTTGCGACAACATTAAGACCGATACTAGCTCGCGGTTATACTCACTCATCCGCACCAGTCCGTCCATGTCTTCTATAGGCATTGTTGGTAGAATGGGCACACTTATTGGCTCAATTACAACCTGCTGCGTCCGAACGCACTGACTCGAACCAGCACCCAGCTTCGCTCGCTTTGCGCTGGGCTCGCCATATTGCGTGGATTCTGTCACTTCTTTGAATACTGGTCGATAAACCGTCAATACAGATGGAGTGGCTGGGGGTCCCGTTGCAGGCGTTGCCATGACAGCTGGGGGTGTGGCTAACTGTGCTGGCTCTGAATAGGGTTGCTGCCTAAGCTGCTGCCCACGCTGCTGCTGCTGCTGGTATGTCTCGTACGGGAATTGCTGCTCCTGCTCCTGCTGCTGCTCCTGCTGCTGCTCCTGCTCCTGCTCCTGCTGCTGCTGGTGCTGGTGCTGGTGCTGGTGCTGGTGCTGGTGCTGGTGCTGGTGCTGCTGCTGGTACTGCTGCTGTACAGGAGATAGAGCCGATGAAGTTGACAAGTACATCGGACTCGTCGTCAGGTTCGCTGTGGACGCATTGAACGGAAGCATAATTAGGAAATGAAAAGTGCAATTTTGTGGAGGTGAAAAGGTGTCAAAAAAGTCACTACAAAATCTGCACGATAGTACCCCAGATAAATTTGAGCGCGGTACATTTCAGTGCTGCCGATCACACTGCACCGGCCACTATCAGCACACGATGCTCGTGCATGCCGTCGTGCACCTATTTTCTGCACTTGTCGGTTGACGCACACCTGGATGTGCACGTATTCCTTATGCATTTCACCTGAAATGATGAAACGCCGAACTGCTGAGCTTTTGCAAGTGGAGTGTGAGGAAGGTTCAAGAGATCAAAGATATTCAGAACCAGCACTTTAGGATTCCACACCAGCCCACTGATAAACATTTGCATATAGCTGATGTTGACTACAAACTCGTTGGCAGTAAACGCAGTATGAGTCCCTCGGCAGCTGGATGACTCGGAAGTCTCATATATGGAGCTACTATCCTCTTTAGCCTGCTCAATGACAGGTCCTCGGTATTCCTTGGTGTCTGTTCTCCCTTCCACAATACCACACTGCCATGGCATTTCGGTGTATATGCGACATCACTAGCCTATGAAATGTGGAAAACACCATGCAGCTACCCACCTTGCGAAGACAAAATGGCAGTATGAAGGCCTCTTATTTATAGAATCAATTGTAAGATACAGATATGGCAGTCGGTTCTACGCTGCTGCTCAAATACCAATCTCCTTTAAATAGTCCAGTGCGTACTCGATGAAGCCCCGTCTTGCCGTAATGGCTGTGTCGTATCTCCCTTTCACACAGTTGCGGTACAGTATTGGAAACGATTGCCGCTGTTCATACGATAGCCCCCGGTGATCTGGATTCAGCGGATCGAAAAACCGGAGTACTGCTACGCCCTCGATCCTGTCTAGCGCTCTACATAGTGTCGGCACATACTTGACTCTGACAATAAACTCATTGACCGTATAGGCGATATGGTGCGAGTACATGACACAGGTAGAATCAATCCCGTGGTCTGCCAAGTACTGGCGCATGGAGGTGCCTCTGGGTCGCATCAGACCCATCGTGTATATACGGCGGACTCGATGCTTATAGTCACTCTCGCATGTCGTCGAGCGCAGCCCTGATTTTGTTACTACCACTCTTGTTTTCGCCAGTGGACTAGCTGTTTCTGTCACTCGGCTGCCGAGTCGTTGCGAGATCGGAATATGCCGCGATGAATCGTCTGAAGGGGATGCTGCAGGAGAAGTAGTAGTCGAGCTATCTGGATCGCTTTGCGCCAAAGTACCGATAGTCTCGCTGGCCAACCCTGGTGGTGCCACATACAGCTGCAATACTCGTGTGGAAATGGGCTGGCTCTCGGTTGGCTCAGGGGCTGCAGACATATCGTCGATTCTATTCTGGAAGCTGCATACTAGACTCATCAGCTGCTCATTCCATTGAGAGATATAGCCCATGCTCATACTTGTATCGGCATTAAGCATATGCGTTATAGCGCCCGAAACTTCTTGCAGTGAGACAGAATACTGCGTGGGTTGCTCCGTCCTCTGTCGTTTTGCATTCCTGCCCTGGCTAGCATCGCATGGGGCTGAAAGGTCTGTATGCTGAGTGCCAAGGACCATGGTAAATGCGAGAAAAATAAAAGGATAGTCATATGCGCTGTTTTGGTGAGGGGGTATAGAGAATGGATATCTTCACACCGATTGCATAAGACTTATGGCCAACCGCCGCTCCATATGCGGCCCTCTAGATAGATTAGCTGGCGGGCTAGTGCCCACTCGACCTACAACTTCGCTGGTGCTTCTACTTTGAGTGTATTTGCCAAAGCCCTCCAGCAGACGCGCCGTGGGTGGCTGCAGCTTCAAACATGCACTCAGACGTCTATCCCGATTTCCCGTGTATAAGAACGTGCGTAGTCACCGAATCCAATTCTGGATGAGTAGGTAGGAGAGAACGTTGCCCTTAGCCTCTTCTTGTATGTTCCCGGAAAAGCCTGTTTTTGTTCATACGATAATTCCGAATGCATGGGTCTCAGTGGGTCAAAGAATTTGAGGACCTTTACGCCGTCAGCCCTGCCTAACTCTCTGCATAACGCCTGCACTGAGTCGACTTTAACTATGAGTTCATTGACCGTGTACGCAACATGGTGCGAGAACACGATACCAGCCGGATCGATACCAATTCCCGCCAAGTACTGACGGAGTGAGCAGTTCTTTGGCTTCATTAGACCCATCGTGTACACCCGACGAAGGCCGTGCTCTCTATCGCTTTTGCATGTAGTTGAGCGTCGCCCAGACTTTGTCGTAAACACGCCAGTAATACTCCTTGTCAGTGACGCATGGCCAGTCGCTAATTGCAATTCGGCCGTGTAACCAAGCCGTTGCGAGATCGGAATGCGCGGCGCTTTATCTGACAAGTACGATTCGTCTGAATCGGATTTATACCGCTGATCTGGCTCGTAGCCGCTTGAAAACTGCTTGGTTTCATGTGATTCAGCCAGTGCCAATGTGCTGGTGCAGCTGCTCGCTTGCTCTCTTGAAATATGTGGCTGCGAGATTATTGTAGCTGTAGGTTGCTGCTCAATCGGCCCAGGCGCTGCTGAGAGAGCACTGATACGCTCCTGGACGTTACAAATCAGGCTGGCCAGCTGTTCGTTCCACTGCGAAATATGGCCGATGTTTGCCGATGTGTCCAAGTTCAGGACCTGCATGACAGCCCCCGGTGTTTCTTGCAGCGAAACTGCATACCGCACCGGCTCATCTTCTCTGACACGCTTAGTGCTGCTACTCTGACCGCTGCTGTCTGAGACAGATAGAAACGAATGCTGGCTATCGAATGGCATTGATACAACAAAAGAACCAAAATGGTTGAGAATGAATAATGAAAAAAGGATGACTTGTCATAATCACACCTGAGCCTGTTTGACCGAATTTATGGCACATACGATTTTGTTGTCCAAAAGTGTCCGTCCGCCCGCTAGAGCGCTCCTGAGTGGTTGAAGGGACATACGCTTCTCTAGGCTTCATCATGGGAATGCATGGGTCGCCCTGCAAGCACACAATACTTGCTGTCTCTACACAAGCACTCTCTCGCACACGCACATGAAGCAATTCTCTCGTACACGTTTGTTAGAAAAGCAAGCTGCAGATTCTGACGTCATTGTGTATATACACCCTGCTCTGCACTATCACGAGTGGGACAATATTAACAATATATGCCACATACATTAACAGTATTCTATTTGAGTACAAATGAACCAAAGATGAGATTAGTGTGAGAGGTAGTCATATACAACCATATCCCACCAAATACCTCAAGCTCTTATCAGAGTTTGTCTTGTGACAACGCGCCGGCAGGCTGCATGCCAAGGTCCCGGACATAGGCTTGTTGCCCCTCCGATTCAGCATGGTTTGCAGTAATTAACTCGGCTTTGCAACAGCCTAAGGGTTCCTCCTTCATTCCTTCATCTAACATCATTAAGTGCTGACATACGTTGTGGAAAGGTGTTTGCAAACATATCTAAACAGTTGCAGAGGGCTGTCCTCTGGGTAGTTCGTACGCGAGATACAGCAAATTGTATCAATTAAGTGTGGCAGCTCTTCAATATTGCATAGCAGCATCGACTTGATGGCGCTCAGTTGAAGGCTCCTGTAGTATCTCGTATGAAATGTACCTAGCAAACAACCTGCAGTAGTTCTTAATATAGTGGCTTTCCGAGCACCTTTCCATGAAGTATATTGCAATGTATGATAACATGATATATGAAATAAGGAGGGAGGAATCTTGAGGTGACTAGCCGTAAAATATGCTTATATAGGTGGGTAGCGCCCAAACAGAGGCGTACAGGGGTCACTGTTGGCCATGAGTTAGAGAATGTATCTTCCAGAAGTGGCCATGGTGTTGTTGAGAGCCACGGCTCCGATTTCCACCATATACTCTTGCGCGTATCTCTCAAACGTTCCCCTCAGCATGTGTGGATTCCCAAACGTGGCCCTAATGCTCTCTTTGTATATGCCTGGAAAATCATCTAGTTGCGCCAATGAAAGTACATAGTGTGGTAGGACATTCGGTTCCAAGGGTTTAAACCCCTTCAGATGCAATACGCTATTCAATTTGGATAGCTCGTTGGTTAGCCTTTGCGTGTGCTGGCAATGAACAAATAGTTCAGTTACTTGATAGGCGATGTAGTGTGAAAATATGATGCCCGTTGGGTCAACACCGTAGCTGTTGCTGAGGCAAGCCCGCATCGAGATATTTGGGGGCTTCATGAGCCCATAGATATAGACACGTCTGATATTGTGAACGAAGTCACTTTTGCATACAACTGAGTGTTTTCTGTGCCTTTTCAAGTTGTCGGCTGTGTATGCCCTGCTATGAGTTGGTTTAATTATTCTGGGGCCCAGCCGCTGTGAAATCGGGATACGCGGCTTTCGCTTGTCAGAGACACTTGGCTCCTTTGGAAAGTCTGACACATAAATGACAGGAATGTCCGAAGTGTTTGAGAGCGTGGCTGGTATCACATTACTCCTGGATTCACTCCGTGACTCCACCAGCGTAAGGGATGGAGAAATAGCAGAATATTCAGGATGGATGTGGGTTGCCTCGGTTGCAGTGCGCTCACTCAAATAGCCCTGGGCATTGGAAACAAGGCTGGAAAGCTGCTCATTCCATTGCGAAATTTGGTCCACACTCGCAGCAGCGTCGCCATGAACCGTCGTTGCAACAGCACCCGTTTTGCTCTTCAGAGAGACTGAGTAGTGTGCTGGGTTCCCATTTCTCTGTCGCTTCATACCGCTGCTTAGATTGTCCTGGTGAGAGGCATACACAAAAGGCTGCTTGCTAACAAAAGACATGTTTGATTGAATTAGAAAGTTAATGGAAAAGGACAAGTGGCCAACATGCCTCACTCTCTTTTACCGTTAGCGCTGCGTGCCCTTATTCAAGCCAGCGAGCTGCAGCCAGACATGCCAGAAACACACTGTGACAAGACTTGGGTCGAGCTACACATGTCAGAAACAATGCTCAATAAGTACAATAATAGATATCGACATCCCACAGTCGCCTAGCTCCCCGACTGATTGGCTGGCAGGCTGAGATTGACATCTCGCGCATATCTGTCGACGTAATGTTTAAAGTCTCGATCGTGGCACTTGGCGAGGCTAGCAGCCAGCTGCTTTGTGTACTGCGCCCGGACAAGCTCAGTGTCCTCTGCTTTCCCCACATCCCGAAGCGGGCCATACCCGTCCAAAATTGCCTTGTTCAGCTTGCGTAGCCTCTTAACAAGCTTGTAGGCATCACGGTCAGCTACAATAAACTCACAGGTGCCTGATGGAGAAAAGTACACGTGGAATATGTCAAGGTCGCCGATGTCATAATGCGCCAGGAAATTTCCTTCGTGCTTCGACCCGTACTCGCGCAGGCCCTTGGCATAGATGCGCCACATGCAGTACTTCTCCTCGGCCGCACTTTGCTTGGGCATGCCATACTTGAGTGTGCGTACATTCTTTCTGACCACACGCGCGCGTGACCTGGACGGTGCAGCTAGAGTCACATGGCTTTGGGAAAGACCTGCCGACAGTTTTTCGACTGCTGCCGCTGTCCCTGAGTTGGCTGCTGACACAGCGAAGTTCTGCAGACTTGACACGGAGCCAAATGTCGCTGCAGCACTGCCAATCTTAGCTGGTAGGATTGGCGACTGCAGGGCGAGGATTCGCTTCTGGAGCTGGCCTTGCTCAAGAGCCAGGACATTGTCTTGAGTAGCCAACAGCGCTGACACCAGCTCGCGGTTGCGTTCCCCCATTTGCACTATGTTTGTGACATCCTGCATCGTCATAGTAGGCAGGATGGGAACGGTGATGGGAACAAGCTCGACCTGGCACGCTGATGCTGGCAGCACGTTTTGCATAGTGTCGATGCTGAACTTCACTTTCTTTGGGCTGAAGCTGCTACTATCGAATGATGGAAATACTGGCCGGTACACCGTTAGCATTTGTGGTGGTGGGTAGATTGGCGATGGTGAATAGATAGGTAGCTGCGCAAACGATGCTACTGCGGAGAGTGGTGGGTCAATTGTCAGTGAGGTAACAGCAGCGGCTGGCTCCATACTACCCTGTTCAAGCAATGGCCTAGGTAACTGCTGCTGGCGCTGCTGTTGCTGGCGCTGTTGATGGAGCTGTTGATGGAGCTGTTGATGGAGCTTCTGTCGCTGGAGCTGTCGGTGGAGCTGCTGCTGCGCAGGCGGTTCTTGCGTTAGCCCCAGTAGCTGCCCTCGCTCAGAAGTCTCTTCCACTAGCGCAGGTTCCTCTGACAGTGGTTGTTGAGATACTTGCTCTGCAAGCAGAGATTGCTGTAACGGCTCTACCAGGTGCAGTGACTGTAGCGGTGCCGTTTGCTGCGCTTGCTTTTGTGGTGGCATCGAAATATCTGTTTCACACTGCTGGTGCAACTGGTGCTGTTCTTGCTGCTGTTCTTGGCCCACACTTAGGCTAGATGACATGACTGGTGAGGTAGAGAAAATGAGTTTATTTCAAGATATTTGGAATACAGAGAGGAAAGAGTTTACAGCTGGCACCACGTCTCCCGACGTTTGATATCAGGCGCAGCAGGTGCCTACGTCTGCTTTGCAGATCTCACTCCTGTATCCGCTTTGTGGAAGCTGGCTAGAGCCCGATTTCTCTCTTGTAATCCCTCACGTATGCCATGAATCCGGGTCTGCTAGGCTTGGAATCGCAAAATGTCATCCTCACTCGCTGCCTGTACATGCCAGGGAGTGCTGCCCACTGCGCCGAGGACAGCTCACTGTAGGTCGGGTGCAGCGGGTCAAAAAAAACTGCATGGCCTTGACACCTTTGATGCTATTCAAATATCTGACAAACATACGCCCACACGACGCTTTAACGACAAACTTGTTCACACCATACACACAACATATGAAGAGTCAATACCTATCTTTCTCGGTTGAGTTCGCATGGATGAGTTTTGCGGTCGCATCAAGCCGAGTGTGTAGATGCGATGCATGTTGTGCCGCGTATCGCTGCGACAGGTGTGTGAGGGACGGATGTCAACAGTGTATGTGCCAAGTTTGCGTGAGAGAGGCGAGGGCGAGGGCGAGGGTGGGTGCGGGTGCGGGTGCGGGTGCGGGTGTTGGTCACAGGAAGCAAATTCCTCAGTGCGGTCATCAGACACATGGTCGGTGGAGAGACTAAGCAGCAGAAATGGTGACAGCGGCCCAGGCGCGGTCAGTGGTGACAGCTGACCAGTTGGGAGCATCGGCAATAGCAAGTACAGCTCTCCTTGGAGACCATGAAGTAGGCTAGAGGGCTGGTTGTTCCACTGTGTGAGCTGGCTCAGACCGCTACTGGTTCCCAGGTCCATTATTTGCACTGGTGAGGTCTTCAAAACGACCCTATGCGTGTACTCCTCAGCCCGCTGTCTCTTTGTGCCACTGCTGAAGGCATCGTCTCGTTCTTGTGAAATAACAGGTGGCAGCATGGTTGAAAATATCAGTGGGAGGCAGGATGTGCAAGAAGAAGGAGGCAGACCTCCTGTAACACAACCCCCAGGCAACGATGCACAGCACAAACGATGTGCAGATGCACATCCCGGCTGTCTGCGTGTCTGTCAGGACACATACGCCCTGCTCCTGGTCTATATCGTAGAGCCTAGTGGAATTCCCAAGCTGTAGGAGTAGTTCTTCACGAACCGACGGAAATTCCCGTTGTCACATCTGTGATAACTGGTCAGCAAGCGCTTTCTGTACTCGGTTTTCTTTGTCTCCAGCGACATCTTGCTCCTGAGCGAAATATGCAGTGGATCAAAGCCCTTAAAAATAGCCTTGTCGTATCGCCGTAGTCTCCGCACCAAAACCTCAGCATCCCGCTGAGAAACAAATATCTCACAGACGTCAGGAAGCACATAGTTGGCATGGTAGATCTCCAGATCGTCGATATCGTAGTGCCGCAGGACCTTGTCCATGTAGGGGTACGGAAAGACGCGCATGTCTTTTATGTACAGCGTGCGGATAGCATACTTGGCCTCGACAGGTGATGGCTCAGGCAGGCCGTGTGTGCAAACTCCACAAGAATCCTTCTTGGCGTAGCTGTGTCGTTCGGGGGAAGGGTTGAGAGAGCGGCTTTGTGTGCTGGCTTTATCAGAATTGGTTGGCGTTGTTTCCTGGTTTACTGCTTTGTATTCTTGTGTCTGTTGATTCCGCTGTTGTCGTTGCTGCTCGTATATTGTGATCCTTTTCTGGAGCAGTTCGGCTATCAGCCGGAGCTCGTTGTTGTACTCGCACATTTTTGCGATCTCTTTCGCCTCTTCCGGTGGGGTTTCTGGTGCTATCTTAACCTTAACGGGTTCAAGTGAAACGCATGGGCTAGACATTTGCGGCGATGAAAAATCGGACAGCCTCGGCCTGTACACTGTAAATTCTTTTGGCGGCAACACGGTATGTGGCGACTGGTCTGCGTAGTGCTGCAGCTGATCTGGCGAGTGGCTAGGCGATGGAAGCATCAGATATTGCTAGAATACGAGTAGTGTAAAGAGAGAAGAAAAAAAAGTCGATTGGAGGCAGAGTGGAGAAGAGAGGTGAGACGAGGACTGTGTCACAGCTGGCAATTTAAAACAACAAATCTTAGCCGATCGCGCAGCTCTGCTGAGCTGATTGCTAAAATTTATCAATGTGTCTGCTGGGCTGGCCCTGACACCATTTGGACGACGGTGGCCTTAAGCGGAGCGCCAATCTCCTTGGCATATTCTCGGAGGTAATGAAGGAACTTTTCCTCTACAGAACAAGCCGGCGCGGACAACTTTTTGAGTGCTTTTCTCAGCACTGTACCGTATGACGCTGCTATATGCGTCGCCTCGCCATCTGTAAGGCCTGGGTGGGCCTTCGTCATTGGCTCATACCCATCAAGCACCTGAATACCAGCTTCCATGAGCTTATCGAAGAACTGCTTGGAAAACTCTGCTTTGACGAAGGCCTCAATCACACTCAGCGTCAAAAACTGGACATGCACTGCCCAGTCAGAGTCAATCCCTATGTCACTAAGCTTCTGCGCCATATTCGCTTTGGTTGCACGAAGTTTCAATATGTATATGCGCCGAACCCCGTATTTGAAATCGCAGTGCCGTAGCGATTGGTATGGCCTGTCTGGCTGCTGGTTCAGCGGGCTCGTTGGAGCGAGTGTCGATGCAGAACTCATGGGCGAATCTGATGGCATCTGGCCTGATGCATGCTGCTGTGCCTGGCGGAGTTCAGCTACCCGGTTCTGCAGATGCATCACTATTGCTGACAGCTCTTGGTTCCACTGACACATGCGCACGAGACCAGCAGCGTCCTCGGGCTGCATCCCGTGGGGGATTACAACCGAGACGGGTTGGAGCAGGACAACGGAATTTCTCTCGGTCCGTGCTTTCGTAGGGAATTCGAGCTTCACTCGCTTTGCACTGTCGCCGCTATTTGACCCATCTCCGATAAACGCTGGCCGCGACACTGTTAGCTGAGTAAAAGACATTCCAGCAACTTGCAAAATACTTGAAACGAGGAAAAAATTGCAGGCAAGTGGAACAAAAGGCTAGCTCTGTCTGCTGTGTGTTGTGGCGAAATAAAATGGCCAGAATGAGATAATTCTGATCGGATATCCTTGATCAGTGCCTGCGGAATGCCAGCTGGGAACAGAAACGCTGAGCAACTCTAGCTTCAATAGCTATCACCAGTGTAACGAGAGAGCATTCATGTTGGGACACAACAAATGCAAAAAGGACAGTAGCTCAACTGTGACTGCTATACACCACTCTGCTGCCAGAAATGCGTCAATTACACCAGCTGCTTGACGGCATCCATCCCGACCTCCGCAGCATACTGCGCAAAATACTCAATGGACTGGCCGCTGTTTTGCTGTTTGGCATTAAAATATGCAATCCTAAATTTGTTGCCATATTCCTGACAGGGTAGCGATGGGCTGCTTTCAGCAAAAATTTTATTGACCAGCAGGCAGTTTGGGCAGTAAAAGAGGATGCTGACAGTACTCGCGCCACAGGCCCTCAAGGGCTTCTTAATCATTGCTTTCTCCCCAATAGCTCTGAGGAGTTCCAGCATATAGACCCACCTAGCGCTGTGTTTCTTATCTCTGGGACGCCCGCAAGGATGAATAAGCCAGGGTAGATCGACTTTACTGAGCCTGGAACCAGGGGCTGCTTTCGACTTGAATGTCTCCAAGGAGCGGGCAGGGTCTACCAATTGCTGCAGCCTGCAACTGCAGACAGGACAAGGTCAGAGATCCTGGTTCGGAGGTTTATCACTAGGTCCGTCAGCTGTCAGCTCCGCTCATCCAGCTGCATGACGCTGGATGGGTCAACTGCATTTGGCATCCTGAGGAACGGTGCTTACGCAAATTGTAAGCCAGAATACAGCTATGGTTTCTGATTCACGACGCCAAACTGATCGGAATCCGCTGGCCTCTTCTTGCTGTCAACTGTGTCAGCACTCCGAGATAAATGACGGTAGGAAACGTTGGGGGCATTGCGTGATATATTACTTGATGATGTGCTTACTCACTCATGGCCACATTGCTATAACAAAATGGCATCAAACGGCATGTCTATGGAAGAATACAAGACACCATGCATTATCTGAGAGGCACCGTACCATTGTCATATATGGGCCTGTTTATTTAACTAAAGTACATCAGAGTTTAATTCCAACCTCTATTGCATAGTCTTGAAGATACTTGGTGCATCGGCCTTTAGCCGCCTTCGGGAGAGTGAGATATGCGGTCCTGAATTTACTGCAATATCTCTGAAAGGACAGTATCGGCTTGGATGTGCGCTGAGCAATGCACAGTGCCTTGCTGGCATCGGTAGTGCAGAGCGTAGTCAGCCCTGAACTGCGAACTTTGGTGACGAATTCGTTTACATAGCTGCTTTCAACAAAAAACTCGTCGACCCGCGGGCAGATTGGGTGGGAAAGGAGAATCTTGGCAGTATTAACACCATAGGTACTCAGGCGCTTTTTAGGCTTAGCTTTCTTCCCGCTGATTCTTGGAAAGTCCAATATATAAACCCGCCGAACGCTGTGCTTCTTATCGCTGGGGCATGCATTAGAAGGAATGAAAATATAAGCACATGACTCTGCGTGATTGGCAGCCTGACTCTTTTTCGGGCTGAATATTTCCATGGAGCGGGCAGGATCTGACAATTGCTGCGGCTCGTCAGCTGGAGGTAGGGTAAGCTCAGAGATCCTGGTTTGGAAATGTACCACTAGCTCTGCCAGCTGTCGGTTCCACTCATCCAGCTGCATGATGCCGGAGGGGTCAACTGTATTCAGCACACTGAGGAATGGTGCCTGCGCAGACTGTAGAACGACAGTGTACATTTGCCGCTTCTGACCCTTAGCACCGCCGTAACTGGGCTCTGGTAGCCGCTTTTTTGTTGCATTTTCTTCGCCTGTTTGAGAGGAATGGTCAAAAGCAGCATTTGGTAAGCTAAGCGACATGGCGTACAATGTTGGAAGCAAACAAGTTATTGACGTGCGAAGCTGGTACATTGTGATGTTTGCCCACCACACAGCCGTCCGTTATAGCAGCGATGACCGAATTAATATATTTATGGGGGTGGAGGAGCCAAGCGAAAGTGGCCAGTACTCAAGTGGCATAAATGACCAGTCAGCACTACAGCAGCCTGATGCCAATCTCAGCGGCGTACTCCTGCAGAAACTCTTTGCTTCGGAACTGCTTCGTTCCTCGCGCAATTTTGTAAGCACTGACTAGGCTGCGGCAGTACTGGTCATAGGTTGGCACCGGCGCGCCCAGCGATATCGCCTGACTGACAACACCGGAAAGATTATAGCCGATAACTGTGACGACCTGCGCATCGTACAGAGCATGTACAAACGTATCCGCGTAAGTGCTCTCAACAATGAACTCGTCGAAGCGGTCGTTGATCGGGTGAGAATATATGATCATCGAGCTGGTAATACCGTACTTTTGTAGGTGTCGTTTGACCGAAATTGAGCGGTCTTTGACACAGTCAACTGTGTAGATCCTTCGAACTCTGTATTTGATATCGCTTGGACAGTCGCATTGAGGCACTGCTTTGGAGATCTCAACGCCAGTCTTGCCCATATCTAGAGCCGCTGGCGCCTTTGACGTTGTAAGTTGAAGTGGAGAAGGCGCAGACTTCGCATGCTGGTTAGCAATGAGCTCTGCCAGTCGCTGCTGCATCCCAATGACCATCTCAGCGAGCTGCTGGTTCCACTGATCCAGTTGCACGATGGAAGACGGGCTGGTGGTGTTTAGTATATCGGAAAACGGTGTGGCCGGGGGTCGCAATGAAGCCGAAATATTGCGCCTCTTCGTTCCCTCACTATACACGTAAAAGGTATCTGCAGATCTCTTTCTCGGGTCAACAGCTTCGCCTTTCTGGGAAAAAAGGGTAGGTGGGGTCGTTGGTGAAATCATTAGCCATATTTGTTGATCAATACAATGAGATATGAGTATGTGCAAAAGCGAATATAAAAATGATGCGCCGGCAAACGCCAATACTGTCTTTTGATAGCAGCGTGATGAGTGCGACTTTATGGGGAGGGGGACTAATACTACACCAGCCCCTGCTGTGTAGCCATTGCGGCAGGCGAGTAATACCACGATGGACCCATAGGATAGAGTGCATCGGGCCAGTCCGTCTTGGCCAGCTATTTCTCGTGCACTGGTATCCCAACACCAATCTCTTTTGTGTATGCTGCGATGTACTCTAGGGCCCTGGTGTGGCTAGCATTTTTGATGACCAAGTATGCACTTTGAAGCATCCCGCAGTAGTATGATGAAGACGGTTTCTGTCCACTCTGCCGGACTTCCCGACAGATTATACTGGCCGGATCGATGCCGATAGACGAAGCAGCCTTGCCATCAATCATCTTTTGAATGAATGTCTCCGCGTAGCTACTCTCAATAAAGAACTCGTCGATCCGGGTACTGACCGGGTGCGAATTGATTATCATGGACTTGTTGATGTCAAACTTTTGTAGGTGGCCCTTTAACGAGCATCTTTTGTTTCTCGAGCAATCCAGAGTGTATACTCGACGTATTCCATAAATGGCATCGCTTCGACACACGCTACGTGGAATAAGCTGAAGGATATCGACATGGGTGATGTCTACATGTGACGCAGATATCTGCCCAGCTGGTAAACGCGGCAGCGGCGACTGTGTGTAGCCAGGTTTCTGGTGGGCAAGTAGACCCACCAGTTGTTGCTGCAACCCAATTGCAATCTCTGCTAGTTGCTGGTTCCACTGATCCAGCACCCCAAGGCTGGCTGGATCAGTAGCATTCATTACCCGCTGCAATGAGGTTGGAGCACGCGCTATTTCCACCATTAAATTCTTGCTGAGAAGACGAACCGCTGGGGGTGTTTACTGTCAATGCCTTCTTTGGTACAGTGTTTGATGAAGAGGAAAAGATTAGATGTCATTTGAATAATATTTAGAGATACTAGAGAATCTGCAAACTAGTAGCACCTATGGAGCCAGAACAATAGCAGCTTCATACGGAGTAGTGGATTATGGCTGTACAGGTTTTATAGCAGCATGATACGGGGTTATCGTGTAGCTTCTCCAGGTGGGCAGCACCGCAAAGCACACCCATTCAATCAGACGTGCGAATCAGGTTTAATATTTTTTATTGATGACTGCAGGCTAGGCTGCGCGTAAAAATTGCACTGCTGCGAATAGATATTTCGTTTCATGGGGCTTGCATAGAACCACGTATTGCAGTTTGCTGAGATATAGGGCGATTCCACCAGCCAAAACATAAGATAGTCCAAGGAAACTGCGCTTTTATCCATCGGGATGCTCGCTACTTTTGACACGATTGTGCACAAGCTTGTTTGTTAGAAGAATCAGAGAAAGGAGCTCCTCTGAGACGCGCTGTCGGATGAACAGGAACCCTTCGATCTCAACTTTCCATGGCTTTCGCTCAAAGAAAGCAACCTCTTGGTTCACCGCGTCATACAGCCCACCACTTGCTGCCACTAAAACTTGACATCCCACTTGTACGCATTTCCCTTGAAATCTGTGAACGACCAGGCTCCCTTAATGAAACCTTCCTTCTTTGCTGATGCAACACCACCAAATCCCCTCATTGATGCTCGACTCTTGGAAATGCCTTCTCGCGACCCCGACACGAGGACATGGCTCCTTGCTGATGGATTGCGATTACAGAGAGGTCGCGCCCGTCGATTCGGACCGAGTAAGCAAATCGGCTGGTCAGAGGCAATCGGCTTTTTTCTTAAAGTGGCCGCGGTAAACTACTGCAGACTTGTCAGTGTCCGGAGCATCAAAGAAAGTGAACACTTGACCATAGTCCATGGCAAATATAAAGTGTGTAGATTGGTGCAGTGAGGTGAGTTTGTGACCACGGACAAAAACAGACCTGTCTGCTGCTTTTAAACACGACACGGCGTGGCTGAACTGGCTTTGATTTCCAGTGTTTGCTTATTGTCCAAAAAATCCGCATATGCGGAATGATATTCGCGCACTATATTCACTACATGCGACACCTGGCAGACACATTGATTTCCCTGCTATGAGGCTTCTAAAAGAGAACGCTAGGTCTCTGGGATGCAGTGCGATGTTACACACCTTGTTTACGAACTATTGAGACAATACCAGCTTGACAAAGATTATTCAAGGACCCAAGCGTGTATGGACAACTGAACTGAGCTGACATCTGGTGTTTACATAGGTGATTAAAAATAATATCGAAAGCTAATGTAGTTTGTCTAGTGCACTATATACAGCACCACCCGGACTCTGGTTAGTATTCAGTTTGTTTCTGTACATATAAACTCCGAGCATACTTCATGCTAAGACTGAGTTCAATGTTCCTTTGCTGGTTTCTATCTCTAAAATCTGCTGCAATGGATTGTCGTTTCTCTCGCTATCACCAGCTATTTGAGGACTATAGGAGGCAGGCCAACGCAGAGACTAGCGATGAGCGGAAGGTGCTGCTTGTCTCCGTTGCAACCACGCTTGGGATTTTGCTGCGCTGGTTTAAACAAACTCGAGAAGGCTTTGACTGAACGCAAGCGATTCCCTGCGCACTATAACTTCTGTGACTAGGAGTGGCGATGACCAGTAAATGTTTTGTGGTGCACGGAAATCGCTGAAAAGCTGTCCAAGCTTTGTGTCTTAGCTATAAACCCTGTGAAGAGTGCTGAGGCTCGCTACTTGGAGGTCCGCTTGTCACTCGACTGACATGGTCTCCAGGCTCGTGGAAAGGACGGCTGCTTGCTGCCTCAGTCTAGCTCTGGCCATGCTCAATTGCCTCTAATGGAAAAGGATGCCAGCTGGTCATATTTCGATGACATTTCAGACAGACCAACAGCTATTCTCTAACAGTTAGAGACACCAATCCGCATATACATTGAGCGTGAGCACCAAGAAGATACCCATGGCCCATTTGACCTTGGTAAATCGACGTGCGTCCACTGGGAAAGAGTCAAAGGAGTGGTTTATTAGAGTGCGGAGTCCAATGCTTTGTACGATGAATGAATTACACGGTGGGTGCGACGCATGTTGAAGCGAGCGCAGCCAGCCAACGATATGGCCAGAGTGTTTTCATCCATGTTTTCCATGGTCGCACTTGTCACCTACGCATTACAGTATCCATCTTCTTCAACGATGCTTGAGGGGTCCATTATATTGAGACTGTTGGACATGCAGTCCTAATGTGGCTTTTTTGTTTTTATGATGTTTGAGTTCGTTTGAATAGCAGCTACCTGGTCAATACGATGACCCATGGCGAGATATGTATTAAGCACTCATACATCAATGCTACACTGTGCGTTGGTGGGTCTGGGTTTGCCTCGTTGCATATCACACCGATTTGCCTTGTTGCACCGGCCACGTAGCTTGTTCCGGTACTGCGGCCAATCGCGGTGCTCCATCGGTTTATTTTTTTTCACCTGGCGGGCGCAGGCCTGACACTTTTTTTGCAGACTCCTTTTCTTCCTCCATGTTCCGTGCTTTCCACCGCCTTCTTTTCCAAATCGTCACTAAATTTCTCAACGTCAACAAAAGTGCGGCACCATTGCATAATTTATTGTCCCGGGCATATGCATAATAGGCTGGCATAAGAGCACAGACCGCAGTCCTCCCGTTTTGTAAATATTTCTCCCGCCTGTCGGTATTTACACATACACACAACTTTTGCCTATTCATTTCAATGGCTGATCGATCCAGCAGCGACACGAAAGCCAGCAGCCGCGCAACAGAAATACAAAATGTCGATGATGACGGCAGCGACGCCGAGCGATCCAAGTCGGACAGTTCAAAGCACCAGCAAGGTGCCACAGGGCGGTTCCGGCAGCTGAGCGACAGCAGCGACGAGGGCAATAGCAGCGGGATGAGGCCAATAGCAGCGAGACGGGCAGTTCGCAGCGATTCTGGGCAACACGATCTCCATCGCAGTTGCCGGTGCCTGGAGCGAACACGATGTGTCTCCGATGCAGCAGCTGCCGGACTTGATGGCAGCGCATAGCAAATGCTGGTGCGGCAGAACTCAATGGGATTCGGCAAGGCACTGCCACCAGGGATGGGCAGTCTCCTCCCGGGGATGAGTCTGCCGCCGGAAATCTCGGGGCGATGGGCGGGATGTGCAGAGCCGGATGCTGTTTGTATCGTTGCTGGAAAACTACTGCCGCACGTACGACGACGACCCTCTGCGTAACCGGCGGCTGTTTTTCACAATCTGCCGTACCTGTACTCAATGGGGATTATTGGCAAAGAGTATGTTGATGAGGTTGCGTCAGTCAGAGCTACCTATTCTGACGCATTCCGGCAGCTGGTGGTGAAGGCGCAGGAGTCGCTGGCATCGTATGAGCAGCGGGACATTGAGACAGGAATCCGGTCGCTGACCACTGGGCTGGGTGACGATGATGACGATTCGTTTGCATTTGACATTTCGCTAACCAACGATGACGACAACAGCGGCGACGATGACGACGACAACAGTGATAGCGAAGGCAATAGCGATGAATGGTCATGGAGCAACGACAATGGTGGTAGACTGGCGACTCGTTCCATCGTCGTCTGAATCTGATTCGGAGAACCAGTTCGACAGCATTGATTTGCCACGCATGGCCACGCGGAGCAGCAGAGTATCAGAGGGCTCGCGGCCTACGTCAGGTCGGGCGCGTAGCGCCAGTGCAGCCAACAGTAGCGTGCACGAGACAATGTGGATGCGGCGTAGCAGCCGCGTGTCAGCCTCATCTGCAACAACGTTTGAGAATATGGTGATGGACATGCACCGGCCGGTACCATGATGACTTTATCCAGCTGCGGTGCCTTGGCAAGGGTGGTTCGGCAAGGTGTATGAGGTGCGCAATAAGCTTG
>NW_024468318.1:0-44660 GCF_002104995.1 Linderina pennispora | reverse complement strand
ATATGAGAAATAGGCGCAAAGACAGAAAAAGATCCAAGACCGGCAAGGTCTGGCCAGATCGAGTATGAAAAATGGATTTGGAGTAAGGATATAGAGTGGTGCCAGAGAAGGGACACAATCCCAGGGGCAGAATAAGAAAAGATAATGATATACCGTAGTGGTGGATAGAGGGTGCAAATATGAGAATATGCAGTGTGAGGAGGGGTTGGCAACAATAATTTACTCTGCCTTCTTTCGATTCTTACGGGGTGCAATGGTGAGGCAGTTGATGCCGAGGAACTCGCAGAAACGCTCAATGACGACCAGGGCCCAGTGGAAGTACGCGACTGTGACGAACAGGAACGAAATGACCAGGAACAAAAGCTCGGTCCTGGCCGAGAACAAACCAAAGAACGAGAGTGCGGCGCCGACGACCAGCGGAACCATCTGAACGGTGTAGGACGGGAACGGCATCTCGGTGAGGTGCGCAAGAATGATCTTGCTCTACAGAGAGAGTGTGAAGCGATTGGGCAGGATTAGCACATCAAAATCAATGGTAGCGGGGGCGGGTGGCAGGCAGTGCTGCGTCGCATGACCTCGCCGTATACATAGTACTTACCACAATGCGGCCAAACACGATGCCCGAGGTGACGAGGAACAGCACCAGGTGGTTGTTGTGGAAGATGCTGACCGAGGTGGTCAGCCAGACGTAGCAGCTGGTTGCGTAGGCGACGTACTGGAGGAGCTGGGGCAGGGTGGCAGCGAAGCTGCGGTTCTGCTCCTTGCATGCCTTGTACACGTTCCAGCAGCACACGCCGTAGTGGCCAAAGACAGCGGCCAGGACAGTAACGAACAGTGCAGCATCCATGACTTCCCAGGTGGCGGGGAACAGAGAGCCGAAAATGGGGATGCCGGTAGCCGCCGACACATGCCAGATCCCGGGCCCCAGATTCCCGACGCAAAGCACGCGAACACGGCGAACGTCAGGACCTCGGTCGGGCGTTAATGTACCCCAGGTACAGCACGCCCGTGTGGTACTCCTCCCAGGTCGAGAGGAAGAATGTCGATGTGGTCAGGAAAATAATGGTCACTGTCTGCCAAGAAATTCCGCATCCAAACGCCGAGGCCTCGACGATCCCCGCAATCGTGCAGTTCAACGCGTCGCAGCCATGGTCAAACAGCTCGCCCAGCGGGCTCGATGTGCCTGTCCGCCGCGCCTGCTTTCCGTCGACGTTGTCAAAGGTCGAGTACAGCCACATGCCGATACCAAAGGCAAAATAGAGCCACCAGGCCCGGGTCCCCGAGATCGGGCATAAGCAGCAGCAGCAGAAAGACGTCAAAGATCAAAACTCAGGCCAGTGAGCGTAATGAGGTTGGGCCTAGAAACAGGAAAGAGAGGGGGCGGCGATGAGAGGGTTAGTGCACAGCGAATTCGTATTTGTTTGCACTCATGTCGGTGCCTGTGCTGCTCTTGCCCTAGCCGCGCAGGTGCGCAGATACTTACGCCATCCACCGCGGAAACAGGGTCACGGCCCACTCCAGTAGTGCGGTACAGGTATTTTGTCAAAAGGACTTGTCGACAGCCCGGTACTGGTAGTTGCGCAGGTTCTTGAGGGCGCTCTCCGAGACGTACTCGTCGTCGCTGGGGAAGTACTGTCTAATGCTGCTGAACATAGTTGAGGAGCAGCCGCTTCGATCTTTATTTGCCTGGTGTGGTGGTAGCAAGGGGTGCGTCCCAAATATATCCGCCCAAACAAGCGAATTCAGAAGGAAATGAGAGGTAGAGTAAGAAAAAAATTGAGTTGAACAGCCGACAGCTTCGAAAAGAAGCAACAAGGCAAGGGGTCCGCCACCAGCCTATTTATTTCGAGCGCTGTCCGACTCTGGCGCAGAGCGGCGGCCCCGGTGATTTTTTATTTTGGGGGAGGCGAGTGGAAAACTGCAGGCGCGAGCTGACTCTGGATTCTTACTCGTCCACAGACTCCCGAGCGCAGACAGAGCCCTGCCCCCATCCCGCTTATCTCTGCCTGCTGGCCAGAGCGCGCCCTGTGCGTTCAAGCAGGCGTCATCGCACCCACAGGGCGGCCTGAATACAGCCCAGCGCGCTAGCTCCGGCATTGCGTCCATGGCAAAGAAGCCGCTCGCCTGCCTGCTGTCCCTCGCCTCATTTCCTAGGCAAGCACTTGGCGCGCCGTAGTTTTTTACCTTGCAACCCAAAGGCCGGTGCGATCGTCCAATCTTCACGTGAAAGGAACCAGCTCGCTAAGGTTATCTTCACACAGCCGCAAAACTGACAGCGAGGCCAGTTTTTTGGTAGCGCCTGGGAGGATCCCGGGCATCTGGGCTTTGCAGACACGTAGCTGCAGGCGAAATTGCACAATTGCAGTAGCCTGCTGTGAGCATCGCCCTGGCCGCCTTCTAGAAATCCACCCCAGCCCCTCCCAGCGTCCTCCTGCATTATAACCGCTGCTATCACAGATGATGTATTTGTGAAGATCACTGTCCCTGCTATGGAACCAAAGAGGAAGGAAGGTCTAGTAGTTGGCATAGGCGTTGATCTGGCGGCCATCGGGGGTGACGTTCGTGCGCAACGCAGGCATCTGGCCATAGCTGGGCGGGGCCAGCTTGAGCACATCGCGGTACACCTCGTCGACGGACTCGTTCCAGTTGGCGCGGAAGAACGACAGGCCGACGGGGCGCAGATGGTGCTGCTTGGCGAACTCGCGCAGCACGAGATCGCGCGACACCTCAATGTTCTCTATCCGCTGCTTGCCACCGTCGGGCTGCTCAAAGGCAACAAACGCGTAGCGGTGTGTCGGCGAGCCGCGCGCGGGGTGCGGCGGAATGTACGCCAGCAGCTCGCTGCCCTCGCTGATCTGCGTCTTGGTCTGGCTCATCGAGAACGGTAGATTGGCGACCACCCAGTGGAACTGCTCGCGGAACGTCTGCTGCTCGACATGCGGCTCGTCCAGGTCCACCATCACCAGGGTGTGCAGCCGCGTGTCCTCGTGGAAGGTCGTCAACTCGATCTCCGGCTGCTTGCGCGCCTCGCTGGGCTCGATCACCGATCCAGGCTCAAGCAGGGCCTCTGCCAGGGCAACGTTGAGCTGCGCTTGCGGAATGCCGACCTCGCGCGGGTCCAGCAGATCCGGCAGCACGTACATCTGCAGCAGGCGCTGCATCAGAATCTCCAGCGGGCGCGCCCGCCACGCCTGCTCCTTCAGGTGCGCGTATACAGGCTTCGGACAGATCGTAGTTGCCGTGCCGCGCATTCCACAGGACCTCCGAGTCGTTGATCTCGGCCTCCACTGCCAGATCAAAGTACTTCTTCTTCAGCGCGCTGACCTCCGCAGAGCTGGCGCTCTTTGCCTGCGCGTCCTTCAGCTCTTTTGCCGCAGCCTCGGCCTCGGATGTCTTTTTGATCTTGTATGCCTCGATCACCTTCAGGGCCTCGTCGTAGGCGGGGTTCACACCCGTCCGCGGCTTTGTGTATGTCGACTGGAACCGCACCGCCTTCATCCGCGGCAAGGCAGCAGCGACCCGCGATGTCCTGAGCAACTTTGAGACTGACTGCATATCGAATCGCAATGGACCTGAATGTATTAAAGAATGGTTTTTTGAGTTGCTGGAATTGAAGGTTGAAAAGCAGCCGTTGGCTTTGAACTGCACTGCACGCTTATCGTTAACCCCTTTTCGACGAAAAAATATTGAGCTGAGCGCTTTGTGATCACATCAGGTAATCAGCTGATCGCGTCTGCGAATATGCGATTTGCCGCACCGACATTCCCTCCACAGACCAGGAGCCGCCAGGTCTCCTCGCATGGTTACAGCCAGCCCTCTTGACGCAGTTCCTCTCATACTACGCTTGTGTCCTGGATGTTCGCATCTCAGAGGTAAACATAGCTGTTGAAGCGAGTTGGCTATCCTGATTACAAACAATCGGAAATGTGCTCAGAAACCACCACCACTGCAGTGTCAATATGTGGGTGCAGTGTGTGTCGCTGCAGCTGCCATGTCGTCCCAAAGATCGTGCCAACTAGGAGCCCTACAGAAACCTGGGCAACCGTCTGAGATCTGAAAGTCACACGGGATAAAAAAACAAGGATAGCCAGGATGCTGACAAGACTGGCCATCAACATGTAGACAATGTAGGTTGGATCGTCGTAGTACTCTGACAGCAGCAATGAAGACAGGATGGCGGTAATATACGCAGCTGTTACATTATCGGTAGACAGCATCCTGTATGCTGCAGCACCGGTTCTACGCTGACTGGGATGCTCCTGTCGGAATGCCCGCTTAAATATCTTGTTTATAATCGAGCACTGCACTGCACCGAGGGTCAAATAGATACAGAATGCACTTTGGTAGTAAAGCAAGGCACATAGGGCAGCGATAATAGTCCATTCCTGTATCTATATTAATTCTAGCGGTTAGAAGAGCAGTGTTGCTGGGGAATGCATCGGTTATTGCAAACTACATACCCTGCACAGGGATCCGAATAGAGAGCTTTGGATAGCCGGTGCCTCGTAGATAGGAGCGTTGTGAAACAGCTTGAAGAGACCCATAGCAGAGCTAGAGAAGAATGTTGTGGAATAGAGATGGTTTTAAAATGAGTACAATACTAGCTGGAAATGAAATCTTGCAAAAGAATCCGTTGGCAGAGAGTACGGTGGTTAAGCGTGTGTTTATATGCATGTCTGCTGAAGGCTGAGCATCGACAGGTGGCATTAGACACAATGCTACAGCAGTGATTGATGAAAAATAACTGCGCAGCTGCAGAAAGGGAGGGCTCGATGAGGCTGGTAGTTGACTGGATCACTCCAGCGCCCCATGTTCTTTGTCATGTCGACATGGGAGTTCTCCTGTGCAGATCATGGCATGGCATGGCATGGCTGATAGCGACAGTTTATGCTAATCGAGTGAATGTGCCTCCACTCGTTTGATTTTATTAGCAGTTCAGTAACTGCAGCCATTGGAGGAGTGAATAAAGCACAACAGCGACATCAGAAAGAACAGAAGCCGGGTGTGTAGAAAGCTCATGGCGACTGTGTGTTTTACAAAAAGCTTCGAGGAGATGGGTCCCAAAGGTAAAAAATAAAGTAGCCATGATTACAACACTCGTGTCCTGAGAGCAAAGTAGCTGGTAGCAAATACTTGCACGGGTGGCAACTTGCACATAGAATTACACAAGAAAAAGTTTGAAGGCAGAGTCGGGTCCAGATCCAGCTATCGCAATGGCAGCGACAGCTGGTTCGCAGCACAAGTGGGCGAGCCATTCTCATGCAGCCTGATAAACATCCAGTGTGGAAAAGCGATACGCAGAAATACTCCTTTTCTCTCTGCAATTGCAACTTCCAGTGCTTTTTTCAATGACAACACTTTTTCAGGCACGCCGACAGGTTCTCGGACCATTATCAAGGAATTGCATCCGGCAATTGATGACCGGCGAACTGCGGAGCATCGACAGCATCGTCAGAGAGCGGGCAGCGCTGCCAGCAGTCCAGGAGCTTGAACAGAACAGCAATTGCCAGGCGATCGATATCAGGCAGGCGAAGCAGCAGCTCGGCGAATTCGCCAACCACTTCGGGTACACCAACCTCAACCGCGTCCCGCCACTGCTGTTCGCATGGAAAGCCAACAGCGACCTCTCCCAGCAGCTCCAGCAGACGACCATTCCTGCCGCCCGACAGCCAGGCAGGTTTAGCGTGCCCATGGTGACAATGGTAGACTACATTAATGAGAACGTGGCAGGACACCCGGGCGTGATCCACGGCGGCATGACGGCAACGCTGGCAACTTCACTGATGGGGCTGGCGGCGGCACTCAACTTCTCAGGCCAGGACGTAGTAGTGTCGACGATGAAGATGGACTACCGGAAGCCGGTTTTCACAGCCAGCTTTGTCAAAGTGCATGCATGGCTGTATGGTGCCAGCAAGGGGACAGCCAGCGCAGCGGTGCGCTTCTATGACCTCCAGAATCAGCTCCTGTACGAGGCAGTGTCTGATCTGAAGATATCGGGGGAGGGCGTGGGGAACTGACCGATAGGGCGCACGGACGGGCCCGTCGCGTGAGAAAAGAGACGTGGGCGTGAGCGACGGATGACAGTTTTTCCGTTTTTTGCTGATAACAGCCCGCTGCTTTGTCATGGGGCAGATCCACCGAACACGGAGTTCGTGGCCAAGCTAGTGGGCACTATCCTTCTTATCTTGGCTAGTGCAAGACACACGACGGTTGACGTTTTCTGTCTCTCTAGATACCTGTACTGAATAATTCCGAGTTTGCAAATGCAGGCAGTGTTCAGGTCCCTCGCACGGACGGGCGCAGCACGGACGCCACAGGCAATTGCACGCACATGCATGACCGCGACTAAGCCACCAGGACCCAGCGAAACCGAGTATCCGCCCACCTACACACAGTCGCACATTTCCCAAACCCGGCCGCTCATGGCGCAGCGCCAGGCGCTCCCGATTGTACAGAGGCTGAGCAGTTCTGAGAAGACCACGCAGACACCCTTCTACTGGCCATTTGGTAAACGCAAGATTGCGCAGGCTGCCGAGACGCTCATCTACGGGGGACTGGCAAGTCCTGGGGAGCTGCCGCTGCTACCGCTTATTTTCAAGTGGACGCAAACGCCGGATCATGTTGCGTGCGGGGCGGGGAATCAGGGTCTGACGATTGTCCAGTACCTGGGCAGTAGGCTGGATCTCGGAAGCCGCGCAATGGCGAATCCGGGGGTTTTGTTTGTGCTGTTGGATGATCTGACGGCACGCACGTCGCTGCTGGCGGCTCCGCCGGGCATGACGACGTTTACAGCTAGCTTTGAGCTCGAGTTCAAGCGGCAGGAGCCGGTGGAGCGGTTTGTGGTGTTGGATGCATGGATTACGGGGGTCGAGGGGCGCAAGGTGTTTGTTGAGGCAAGCGCCGTGGATGCGGAATCAGGGGAGGCTATTGTCCAGGGCAAGGCGCTATTTGTTGCGGTGCAGGCAAAGAAATAGAGTTGGCGCGGGTTGGTGAAGGTTGCGCTGAGCTATAGTGTGGCCGAGGCAGGGATCTTCTCCTGTGTTTACCAGAAGGACACTTCATAAAAGCGGCCGTGATTGCTAGGCATGGCAGAAAATCTCCTAGGGAGAGTGCGCGATGATGTTGGTGGGAAACATAGGCTCTCTGGTGAAAAAAAAAAAATGGAAGAGCCAGTCTGGCATCTCTCCTCTCCAGCCGCGAATTTCGCCTCCCTCCCTATTTCACGACTACTGCCTTTATTTTTTAGAAGCCCATTCTGCATTAACGTACACTTAACGTTGTATTAACAGCTCGCCTTCACAAAAAACACATACACACATTACGGCAAATGGGAGACAAGAATGAAGCTGCGCGACAGGTAACAGATAGTGCAGTGCGGCCAGTCACCGGCAGCAGCCCGTCTGGGTATGGTACGATGGGCGGCGGAGGCGACCCGGCGGTGCTGAGCCGCGTGGTGGAGCTGGAGAACGTGATAGCGACGGTCAAGAACTCGCTGGACAACCATGCATCGTCGTACTTTTCGGTGGCCTCGCAAATAGCAGAGTAAGTAGCCTGGCATGTGAAGAATGGAGCCTTGGCTTGTGCTCCATTCTTCTCGAGAGCACATGGGTCTGGCAGCAGCAATTTTCTGTTTTCCTGCAGCCTTGTTCAGCTCAATGGCCTCCTCAGCATAGATTGAATGCACGCATCGGCAAGCTGGGCGTGGCGCTTCCGCACGCAACGCGGACAGCGCCTGAAGTACCGGCAAGCGCACCAGCAAGCGCACCAGTGGAAAAGAAGGCAGAGCCACCTCAGGACGAGGCGGCCGACCCGCAGTACGACCGCATCCAGCAGATGATCGACTCGCTGATCAGCGAGGCCAATTCGGCACTGGAGGCCAAGCCGGCAGTGGCCTCAGACGACCCACAGCTGTCGGATTTCCCCGAACCAATAATGCCCAAGAGTGCATCGCAGCCGCCGGCGTTCCACACAAAGAAGCGGGCTGGGCGCACTAAGCCGCGGCTGGCGCTGGACTGCTCGCCAGAGCTGCTGGCACGGCGCCCATCGTCAGCACAGGGTGCGCGGCGGCGGCGACGGGCACCAGCGGCGTACTCGAGCAGCGACCCAACCGAGGCCGACGGCGAGTCGGACATGCTGCGGGCATCCCGGCGCAGCAGCTTCCGACCAGCTCGGCAGCGCGCTGACACAGCCGACTCGGTTCTGTCGAACTCATCCGAGACATGCGTGGCCAGCGACGTACTGTCGCGCAGCTCGCGGCGGTTGTCGGCCATGGGTGTGCGAGCGTTTTGCACGCCCACGCGGGCCACGTTTGATGGCGCACGCGAGTTCCCACACCTGAGCACTGATCGCACCATGCATCGTCGCAGCGTGTCGCGCGATGAGGGTGTGCCGCTAATCCGGCGATTCCGCAACTCGGTGACGCGCGCGGCGCTGATGTCAGCATCACTGGTGGACGGCAGCGTCAACGACGAGATTGCTGCACGCGCTGCACGCACGCGCTCCGGCACCACCGTCAGCGAGATCTCAACGTCGTTTGCGCGCTGGGATGATGCCGCTGCCGAAGTCTCGGCGCTGGCCGACAGTTTCCGCGATGCCGATGCGCGCTGGTCACTAGACGTAGCCCGCAGCAGCACCGAGAGCGACGCCGGGCGGAGCCGCACGTGCCCAGTGCGCACCCCCGATGCTATCGAGGAGTATGATAGCGCTGCCGAGGCCACCCGGCTGCTGGCACCTGCCCACCCTGGCTCACCCGCGCCATCTGCTCTGGTCGGCATGGCCAGTCTGTTGTACTGGACTCTACTGTTCACTCTGGGTGCCCTGATGCTCGACTCGTTCCTATGCCAGGTCGCCGGCAAGCGCGTCATGAACTCTGTTGACAAGATCGCCCAGATCGAGGGCGTCGAGCACGAGTCCGAAGACGACGCCGACTCGCCCAACGTCTCCAACACCGTCGGCCGCTTCGTCCGCTGGTATATCGAGGGTACCGAGGACAGCCCACCCCCAGCCTCCCTGGGCATTGCTGCTGGACGGAAGCGGCGCCCACCCATCCAGCGCAAGCCGTCGGCTGCCCGCGGGTCTTTCCGTTACATCGACTGACCATTTGATTATCTGCTTATTTGGCTATTTCGTTTCCAGCGTAAAATTTTATCCCCCTAGCTCAAGTAATACTACAAATACTCTGCTCGCGATGCAAGCTCGGCTGCTAGTCAGCATGGGTTGACATGTCTATAAGAGCATCACAACAAACCAGTCATTTGAACGTGTCGGATGGCTGTTGGTGCAATGACGGTCATGGACATCTCCCATCTTGGTGGCCTGCTCAGCGTAGGCGCTTCAACGCTGGATCGCTGCTGCTGGCAACAGAATCGCCTGCTGCTGCTGCATGCCTCTTGCGCGGGTTCTTTGTTGCAGGGGTGGTGCCAGAAGCACCGGCAACAATGGCCGTAGAACGACGAAACCGTTCAAGAATATTACCTGAATCACAGAGTGACTGGAAAACGAGTCTGAAGTTTAGAACTGCTGCGAGATCGCGGTTCAGGAGCCGAGACAAATAGGCCCGCCTGTATTGTGCCATGGCCCGCTTACATGACTCGCTTGTACAGCGGAGAAGGCCATGGCACTTCACAGTTGGGTTCTTTGATCTCTGGTAGGGCCGCGGGTTGGGAACATGCCGGAATTTCTGCTGCTGCAGCCGATGCACCAGCAAGTAAATCGGCCGCTACTGCTGCAGGTGCTGCAGTGGCCTCTGTTGCATCCGATGGCATCTTCGCTGCTTCGCGTGCAGCCTTCTTGGCCAATTTTTCGCCCTTTTCTGCTGCTTTCCTTGCCTCTGTTGCTGCCCTCTTTGCTGCATTGATCTCTGTAACCTGATCGCGTGTTTTCGATACAAACACCTGCTTGATTATTTGCTTGTCTAAGCGCACATGGCCTAGGATCCATGATGTCCGCAGAGGCAAGTATTGGGAGGAGACTTGCTAAGGTGCCCATTCTTAATAAGCTGGCATAGGCGAATATATGCATGCAGATGCTTAAGTGGATTTACCTTGGCATCATAGTATCAGCTGTCTTTGGCGAATCTGTACTTGGCATCATAGGCATTAAGGACTGGTGCCAGCTTGTTGTAGATTGCAAGCATCGGTGGGGTGAACACACTGAGATCAGGGTGCCTAGAGGCAACTGCCTGGCAGAGCTTCTGTGCAGGTGTATAGATATACACTTGACATGCATTATTGAGCTCAGCCTTGGACACATTGCCCATTGTACTGTGCAGTGTGGTTTTGCGGCTGCGAATATCAATCAATTTGGCCAGAATCCGCTGTAGGCAAATGCCATAGCGCAACACAATGTTGTTCTTGTATGCTGTCATCAGCTTGGTGTCCACGTGTGTCGCCACCTGATTCATTTCGCGCACACCATGTAGCTCGATATCGCCATTATGTAATAGATAATCATAAATATGATATTTAATTACATCACAGGAATCTACGCTCGACAGTTCTGACTTGTTCTTCCGGTCGACGAAATCCTTGGCATCAGGCTGACCAACAATGAGAGCTGCTCTTGCACTGAACCAATAGAGATATCTAGTGGAGACCTGTGACCACTACAATACCAGCTTGTCGCCCTGGTTTCATCGATGAGGTCAGATACCGCACAGGATGAAAAGGAGTTTACGGAGTAAATCACCCAAGCTCACTTTGAGGTTTAAAAGAGCATTATCTTTACCTATATACAAGATTTTTAGGCAAAAGTGTCCAACCGTCCGCTAGAACCTTTTTAAGTAGTTAAAAATAAATATATACTTTGTGGCTTTTCAGTGAAAGACAAGCACCTCCGGTGAGCGCCAAACTTGGCCATCAATATATTCATAGCTTGGTTTTATGGCCTTGTGTCGAGGGGTTGCTCAAAAGCCCGATGTGTGCACCCACACTGATACCAATCTGAGGGGCTGTGGTATCGCCCGTAGTGTTATCATGGGCAGTCCCTGCTACCGTCTGGCCAGCTTATGTCATTGCTAGATCTCAGATATGGTATTGGCAGAATATAAACAGGAAACAAAACTAGAAGGGATTACTTGCGGCTGCTGCGCCAGTCGGTGTCTGGCGCAGCATTTGGCCGGAAGTGCTTTCCGCGGCCAGGGCTGCTTCCCGGCCGCACATGTCCAGGATTATCCGGATAGAGTGTACGGCGTCCGCGCCCGGCACGAGTCCCACGGCGGCAGCGGCGGCGGCGGGGGCGGCAATTGTTGTCATTGCTGTTGTTGTCATTGCTGTTGTTATCGTTGCTGTTGGCGTTGCTGCTGTTCTCGACCATGGTGTCACTGCTGCTAGTTGTGGTAGGGATAGCACTGTTGTTGCTGCTGCCAGTGAGGGCGCTGCTGCCGCTGCTGCTGCCAGTAAAGGCGCTGCTGCTGCCAGTAAAGGCGCTGTTGCCGCCGCCGCCAATAAAGGCGCTGGTGCTGAAAGTGAAAGGGCTGCTTCTGAAAGTAAAGGCACTGCTGTTGCTGGTACCACAAGTGAGGGCGCTGCTGCTGGTGCTGCTGCCTCGTCCACGTCCACGCCCACCTCGACATCCACGGCGGCGGCGACCGTTTCTGGTCTTGCTGCTGTTGCTGCTGCTGCTGCCGCTGGTGCCGCTGGTGCTCGGCTGCGGGTGGCCAGAAAGATAATCTGTGTCAGGGACTTCGTCCCAGTGGGCAGGAGGGATGAAGACAACCGATTCCTCTGAGTCGCTTCCACTGCCATCGTTGACGATATCACTGCTATCACTACAACCGTTGCTATTGCCCCCGTCATCGCCGCCAAGGCTGAGTTCGTCGGTCTGGGTGCCAACCTCAACTGTCTCAGGGCAAACCACCACGGTCTGCGTTGTGGCCTCAGTTCCAACCATCTGAGTCTGCGTGGCGGTTTCGATGGTCACTGTCGAAGCTTGGCTGCCAATCTCAGTGGTCTCTGCCAAAGCCTGGCAGCTGACCTCGGTGGTGTCCGTCTGAGTCTGCACTGCGACCTTAATGAGTTCCACCGGGTTGCACGCCATTGCTTGGCCAACAAACCAAACCCATGAGATCAACAGAAGGAGGTAGATAAGTGCGAACAGCCCAGCGAGATACGTGATGGTGACCTTGCCTTCAGTCTGGTACCCTGCAAATAACCCGGTGAGATAGGCGGCAGTGATCTTGACTCTTGCTTGGTGCTCAGCATCTATGACTGCTGGTGTCAGGGTCGGTCTAGTGATGTTTCCGCGGTACTCATCGACAGCAAAGGAAGAGCCCTCCATTTTTAGTATAGCGGGATTGGGCTTCCAGCGGACGAACGTGCTGAGATCTGTTCCTGAACCCATGTGGGCTGGGACCAGAGCCAGGCGCGGCGTCTTCAGGCTGCGGCACGTCCTGTGCCTGATGCCACCAACAGAACTGGTCCTGCACTGGTACACCCGGGCTGTCGCTTTGGCACCTGGCCGAAAGTTTGGGCTGCTGAGCAGAGACCCGGGGTACTGAATAACGAGGGAGGTTGTCTTGGAGTTGGTCTTGATATATGCCGTGTACAAGCTGTACGCAGCAAGGGACACCGCTGTGGCCTGGGCAGCTGGGAGTCTCACGCACCCACTAATGCGAGCAAGGCCGGCGCGAGGGGCTCGCAGGGACTCCCCGATGTCCCAGAGCCACGCTGCCCTACAAACGTGCATAAAAAGCAGGAATAGAGCAGAGAAATAAAATAGGTTCATGATGATATTTGGCTACGAAAGTGGGAAATGTTGAGAGAAAAAGGCTCAAGTCGCGCTGACCAGGCCGGCCGTACAAATTTATACTCGACAGTGCCAAATACTTCGGTCACAGCAGCTCAGTCTTGCAAAAATGCGACATGGTTAGAACGCCTGAAAATAAGCCTCATTGCAGCTCCTTAATAACCATACCTATGTTTGGGCCATGGTACATGCGTGCTTTCTTCCGTTAGGCGTTGCAGTCTTTTTTTTTTTTGCCAAAAACGAAGTTGATGCAGGTCATGTGCCGGGACCTGAGACAGCGGTGGTCCCTCTTTCCTTTTTCTGAGGAGCAGTCTGGCTCAGGGGTCGCGCCGTGTCTCTCGAAAATGAAATTCATCGCTGTTATCCTCCCATCTGCCCTCGACTATTCGTGCAATTACATACTTCAGTAACAAAAGCGTTCAATACATTGTTTCTCCATTCTGCACCTGAAGAAATGCGTAGGGCTAAATGTAAAATCTAGGATAAAGTCAGTAATGCATGGGGTTGACGGTGCTGGTCAACTACCGCAAATAATATACGAATGTCCTATATTGAGCTTTTTCTCGCTCGGAAAATACACCAGGAGGCACCGGTACCCTTGTCGAACTTGTGCATTAAGACCAGGCACCTTTTACGCATGGGTCCGCTTCTCTGACCGTGAGGTATAGTGCGTTTTTGCGGGGTAGCTAAATTTATTGTACACAAGCGGGGTTGATTGATATCAACAGTGCTACGATCAACGAGGAGAATTAAGGAAATAGGTGTGCTCTCTCAAACATAAAAGACGGTTGCTTCGAGTACTAGAGTCTACGCTGTCTGTCTAGTTTTGAGCAAAGTGTACTGCAGGCGGCATATCCTCACCCGCCACATTGTTTATGCAACTAACCAGCATATGCCAGGCCAGGAATATATCGTGCAATATTGGTTGATTGACATACATGGATCGACCAGGCTCAGGCGCTCAGCAGAAAAACCTAAAATGGCAATCGCTTCTCGGCTGGCAGTATAGGCAGGATTGCTGTCTTTTTGGATACACTCAGTACACTTTTCTCCGTTCCCATGTTTCGCGGCTTATTGGTATAAAGTTATATGCGGCTGGATATGTGTCTCACCTGGTCTCACGTGTACCATGTGTCTGCATGGCAACAGGTCTGATCGTGGCATCTATGGTATATGTGTAGTACATCGAAGCAAATGATTCTGGTTTGCTGTCGCTTCTTTACTACGAATGACTATACGGTATTTTACTTTCCAGAAACATTTACTTTTTCAATTCTCGAACCACACATGCTGTGCTGAGTGCTACACATATGCACAGTGGTACAGGGCAGCGGATCGCAGTGTATGAGCGCCAGAGCTACATATCTCTCTACCTTGTAGTGGAATTGTTGCAGTTCATTTATCGTTCAAGATGTACTTGCAGACGATAGTGAAGTCGGTAGTCTGTTCTACGAGCATCAACTCACTGCTGACTAGTATGTGTGCTATGTGGGAAGGCAAGCGAGACCGCAAGCAAAACAAGCAGCTTGCCCACGCTGTAGCTGGTAGCGCTAATAAGGTACATGTCGGAATACTATACAGTCGTGATTAAATAGGATTTAGGTTGAAAAGACAGCCGCAGCACTGACAGACCGTGTCAGCTTCATTGGCATGTTGGGCTTCCGCTTGCCAGCTGAAGAGGTATTTTTGGCCTTGACCACACCCATTGATGTCGTCAGCTTCTTGGCCCTAGGCTGGCTCCTACCCCTACGCTTGGTACCAGCCTGGGTCCTCGCCGTGTCCTTGGGTTTGCGAGACCGCGGCCGCCTTACCGGTACCTGTGTATCAGAGTCGTCAGTCGAGTCAGCTTCGGATTCCTCAGCCAGCGGCTTTCCCGCCACGTTGCCATCCCCCAGGTCACAGATGGTTTCGATTGCCATTCTCTGCTTGATGGCCATCACCGAACGGTCCTCTTCTGCACCCTCCTGCGTCAGCGGCAAGTGGCTCACAGCGTCGTCGGAGTCGCCAGCAATGAAGAAGTCAAATACACTGTCCCAGCCCTTGGGAGGGTCATCGCGGTTGATGAAGATGGCCTTGCCTGCGCCCGCCCGCTTCGCCCTCACGGTGCACGACTGCACGCACCTCGACATCTCCTTGACCATGCGCTTGACCCCGGGGATCTTCAGCGACGTGCCAATCACAATCAACAGGTCGGGGCGCCGCCGCAAGTCAAACTCACTCAGTGCGCCGATAACGTCTCCTTGCGGGTGGCACTCATTGTACAGAACAATGTCAGGTCTGAGTACGCCTGCTGCTATCGAGCGCTTGCCGACCAAGTCACGCAATGTCTCGATTTCCTTACAGTGCGGACACGGCGGCGGTGCTCCTTCCCGGAATTCCTCTGCTAGCTGCTCTGTAAACGGGTATTTAGTGAAGCAGATCGTGCAGACGACGTTTTCTAAATCGCCGTGCAGCTGTACTGCCTTTGTGAATGTCTTGTCCAGCACCTGCCGCCGCCGCGCCGAATTCGCTCGCTGCAGCGCGCGCTTCGCATCCAATGCCTCTTTCGACTCCTCTGACGACTCGCCGCTCGCATCCTCGTTCTCCTGCTTCACTGCCTGCGTGGCACCGCTCTCTGCATTTTCCACTGGCTTTTGGAACGCCGTCTCCAGCCCAATCCGCTTCTCCAGCGAGTCGATATTCTGCGTGTAGCAGCGCAGCAATTTCCCTTGCTCATCCAGCTGCTTGATGAATTTGTGCGTTGGCGTGCAGCTCGCCTGGCTCACCAGGTCACGCAATTCGCCCATGAAATTGTAAAACAGCCCGACCATGTCGCGGTCGTTGAACAGCGTCGCATCAAACAGGTCGCGTCCGCTGGTTACGCTCTGTGGATACCGCTGCTTCAGCTGCTGGAATAGCCCGTCGGGCGAACGAAAGTCGGGGATTCCCGACGATACTGAAATGCCCGCGCCTGTTATTACAATGCAGCGCTGGCTGTTCAGCACTGCGCGCTGCACGCTCTCCAAATTCTCCTTTGTTTCGCTGCTACTGCTGAGGTCATTGAGCCGAATGTGCTTCATTGAAAGTACTGAATGACCAAGAGGGAGACAAGTGTAAGCAAGGTTGAGCCGACAAGAGGGGGTGTGGGAATGTAAGCGCACTTGACGAGCAAAGGCGAGGGGAAAAGGAAGTCGATATCGATGCTGCTGGTCAGACCCACTCAGCACGCGCCCCACTCCCCAATAATTCTGTGTTCTCCTGAAAGCCAATCACGAGATCACCGCAGCACCGGCCTCACAGTGGACAGACCACGAACCGCTGAGCCAAAAAAAAAAAGTCGCTACGCGACGCCAACCAAGCAGCTGAAAATCGCCCATTCTCATTCTTCCTGGCAAGCGAGGGAGTGGTATCACTGGCGGGAAATGGCTATGTGGTAGGCTACAAAAGTGCCCAGCCAAAGCCAGCCACGCCCCAGCAAGGGGTTCTCCATTCTTTTTCTCCTTCACTAGCTTATTGTTCCCTTAACCTTCTGCCACACCATTTCCTCCTTATTTATAGTTGTTCACGCAGCTACCAGTCAATTTTCATCACTTGGCACAAGTCTTGCTGTATTTATTCCGTTTTGGAAGGGCCCTGGCAAGACTCATACTCCTTTCTATATCCACTTTCCTCCATTTCGTAAATAATGAAGTTCCACACGCTGTGCTGGGTGCTGGCATCCACCACTATGCTCGCCGCATCCGCTAGCGGTGTGGGCGGCATAGCCCCAGTACAAATCAGAGCAGACATTGACGACAAAGTCGTGCTGGCTCCGCGGCAGAACGCCCTGGACAGCATCGGCAGCCGTGTCAGCGATCCTATAGGCGGAGGCAGCGACAAGACTCCAACGCCGACCACCCCAACCACCAAACCCACCCCGACCACGGAGCCCACAGAAGAACCAACTCCCACATCGACACCAACACGAACGACGCGGTCGACGCCAACAACAGAGTCGACGCCAACAACAGACAAAGACACTGGCACTGGCACTGGCACTGGAACTGGAACTGACGCTAATACTGACACAAACACAGACGACGATGGTGACGAGACAGTTACCAGTTTCGTTACGACAACTCAAACCAGCAATACACACCGAGAGTCTAAGACAGAAGCCAACGAGTCAACGCCGGCATCCACTCGCTCAACTTCGCAAACGCCAGCCACAACAATGCCGAATGTGGTGGTTGTGACGATTACGCGGCCCGGGCTTACTACCACAATGTTGCGGGACTTCCCGACCATCGACCAGGCCAACGGTGAGAAGGCCGACGTCGGTGCATCGACCAACCTGACGACAGTTATTGCTGCGCCGTGTGTGACGGCCGGTGGACTGCTGGTGTGTGCTATCGTGTTTTACTTCATGCGCAGACGGGCGGTCAGCAGCAAGTACGGTGTCGACGATATCTTTTCGCAGCCGGTGAACCAGAGCTCGGATCCGTTCTTGACTCCGCCGCCATACCACGACCAGCTGCACGGATACAGCAAGGAGTATGGCACGCCCGGCGGTGAGCACCAGCAGTACCACCAGGGCTTTGTGCAACCGAAGGATGAGCACCAGCAGCCGTACCAGGCCTATTCCCCAGCCAGTAGCGAGCAGCCGTACGAGGCATATGCCGCGCCCAGCAATGAGCAGCCGTACCAAGCGTACGCTCCGTCACACGGCGGGCAGCAGCATTACCAGGATTACGCGCAGGACGATGCACCGTACAGGGAGTACGGCCACGCCGAGGACCGGTACAGAGACTACGGCCGCCGCTGAGTGTACCCGGCCTCCAATTCACATGTATCTCCCGACTCTCATATCCTCGTGTTCATGCTCGTTATTTCTTCCATTCCAAATTGCGCTCTAAAAATAAACGATGTCTGTGTTTGTTCTCCACCATTCACTCAGTGCCGGAACTGGCCGAAGAACGAGCTTGCCATGTCCGCAGGGCAGCTGGCCTCGCGCTTCAGCTCTGCCTGCGGCAGCCACTCGGTGATCTTCTCGATCCTGTCGCCTGTCGCCGGATGCGTGTTGAGGAACTGCGGCGGCGAGCCCTGCTCTGCCATCTGCATGCGCTGCCACAGCCCGACCGCGGCTCTCGGGTCATAGCACGCCTGGGCCATGAACAAAAGCCCCAGGTAGTCAGCCTCGCGCTCGCAGGCGCGGCTGTTGGGCAGGACAGTCAGCAGATGGGTCATCCCGCGGCCGAGCTGCAGCAGAGAAGGGTCGACAAAGAAGCTGGCTAGGATGTAGACGAATGAGAGCAGGTTCGACTGCGAGATCTTCTCCGCCGCATGCCTACAGAGCGAGGAATTCAGTGTCTATTTCTGGGTCTTTTGCGCAGACAAGTGGTCTGGTGCAGCAGAGAGCGACTTCCTGTTGGGTGGTACGTGTCATGTGGCTAGCGCCATGCAGCACCGCCCATTGTGCGATATCGTCGCTGGGCCAGGGTCAGAGCCAGAATCTGAAGTTCAGGCGTTCATTAGGATGCATCCGGGTCCAAGGGGTGACGCTAGGATACCTTACCTGGCGTACTGGTGGGCGATCTATGTAATGGATATATGCTCAGACATATTAGACTTAGTTGATGCATGATAGTGCAATGCCACAGTTCATCTGCCTATTGCATTCTCCCTACCTCATGCCCTAGAACTGCAGCCAGCCCGTCCTCGGTCTTGGTGATGGGCAGGATGCCTGTGAACACAAAGACCTTGCCGCCGGGCAGCACAAACGCATTCCTCTCCTCGCTCATCACCACATGCACCTCCCACTCGACACCCTCTATGCCTGTGGCAGTGATCACACGCTTCGCTACCCTCCTCACATAGTCGTCAACCGGACTCCCTCGCGGCACAATCCGCCCCCGATACTCCATCAGCGTCTCCTGGTATGCCTGAGCCGCAAACCGCGCCTCCTGCTCGGGGGTCACATTGATAAAGCGCTTGCGGCCGGTCACAGGTGCTGGCTCCAGGTGTGTCTGGTAGTAGACGAACGAGCCCGCGCCAACTGAGCCGGTGACGTACCAGAATGTGCGCGACTGCCAGATGGGTGGCTTGTTGCTGGAGAAACGCTGGTAGGTGGGGCGTCCGTGGGTCTGGAACGCGCGGGTTGTTGGGCGGGTGAGACGCCGTGCAGTGGCGTAAATATTTGGGCGAAACATTGCTGGTCGGGGGATAAACGAGTGGGGGATAACATAGTGGAGGCCGGCATCACAGGCGGGTGGTTATACGGCCATTCCGCTAATGGTGCTACCTTGTGATTGTTGATGGTCCCACACTCTGGCTGAGCTCACTATACTAGCAGGCAAGCGTGCGGGCGAGCGGGTGCTGCGAAAAGGCATTGCAAATCCAGAGTGGCTTTGGCGCTGCCGCTTTGCGGTGTTTGAAGAGCGTGACTTGCAGGCTGTAGCTTTTTTTCGGCTCTGCATTTCTCATTTCTCATTTATTTCTTGCTACTATTTTGTTAGACTTTTGTCCTTCGCCTCCCCGTGCATTTGGCAAAGGTACGGGGCGTGTGTGTACATTTTTATTTTCTTGGGGAGTCCGACAAGCATCCAGTAATACCGGGCTGCAAGTGCAGTAGGCCGATACCTGCTACTCGCCCACATAATGTCAGATATTACAGACACGGGCAAGCGGCGAGACGACGACGACGAGCGCCCGGCATCAGTATATGGCGAGTTCACCTTCCGCATGCCCTCGCAGGTGCTTGGGGCTAACGGGTATGACGGTAGTTCTGATGACTATGCGAACCAGCCTTGGGAGACATCGACAGTAGCCGACGAGGGGTCCCGGCATGAGCACAACGAGCGGTTCGGCGGACTGCAGCACCAGCACATCCACGGCGGAAACCACTATTACTACTACCACCAGCACCATCACCACCACTACTACAGCGGGCAGCACACGCCTAAGCGACCAGGACCGCCGCCCGCAGAGAGCAGCCTAGGAGACGATCCGCTAACGTGGCACAAAAACAACCACGGGTCGATCCGGGTGTCGAACGGACCGACATGGCTGCTGCCCGAGTGGAGCGTGCCAGAGCCGGAGATGGTGAGAAGGTGGAGCCAGCGTCGCAGCACGCTAGAATCATTGGCTGACGACGACGAGGACATGAACCGGTTCAATCCGCACTGGGATGACATGATTACGTTCCGCCAGACGCGCGTGCGTGTGCCAAGGGAGCGCGCTTGGTCCGGCTCGGAGATCTCGGCACAGAGCATCAGCGATCTGGACGCACACCAAGGATGGCTGCTGCGCATGGCGACTAATTCGGCTGGCCGCGCGCTCTGCATGACGGTGCTGCCGGTCATAGTCGTGGTTGCATGGTGCTCGGTGCCGCTGGCTACAGATACGGTGGAGAAGCCAGGTGGGGGTGAGGAGGAGAAGCTCAACTTTTGGTTCTTCCTCTTCTTTTACTTTGGCATCTACAATGCAGTGGCACTGGCGCTGGTCACGCAGATTTTCCATGTGTACTCGCTGACGTGGTGGCCACGGTCCATGTCGGGGCTGCTGGCCAACGTCATATCATGGGTGTTTTCGACTGCGCTGGGTGCCGTCGTGTATATGGCCGATACGGGCATTGAGACAGTGCCCATGTTCTGGACAGCGCTGACGCTGCTGACGCTGCTGCTGCCGATATTCATCTCGTTTGTGATCATTCAAAAGCACCACCGGCGGTCGACGCGCCGACACTCGAATGCCGAAGACCGCCCGCTGATGGCAACATCAGCTGAGTGGCGCACCCCCACATCGTACCGCCGGTTCCTGTGGTTCTGCTCGTCGTTCCTGCTGTGGTATGCGGCGCTGGCTGCTGGCGAGTACCTGGCGTACGTGTACATAAAGACGCTGCCGCACACGACTGCCGACGGCTTCTACTATGTATACTCTTGGATCGTCACCGTCAATATCCTGTCACTGGCAGCCAGCTGGGTGGTGGGTGCCAAGGTCCGGTCCTGGCCGCTGACATACATCTACACCCTGTACTTCTTCATGACGTACTTTATCTTCTACCGCAACCTGTTTGCACGGCTGCAGGACCCCAAGCAGGTGCTGTACCTGCAGCTTGGCTTGTCGATGTGGATCGTGTTTATCTACCCGGTGCGCATGGCAAAGTGGGTCTACCGGATCCAGGCGTTCGTGTGCCGCTGGGGCGACGACTATCCATACGAGGTGTATGCCAAGCAGCTGGCACGCACATTCTTCTTGCGCAACAAGGCCGAGAACGCGACCATGCTCGGGTTTCTGTGCTGGGTCACCGTGCTGCACTTTGGCCCAAATAGCCCGCACTACCCGTTCTTCCAGTTCAAGCCCGAGGACGACGAGTTCAACTACAAGTATGACCTGACTATCAAGGCGTCGGCCTACGTGTGGCTGAGCGAGATCATTGCCAGCCGCGTTGTGCGCTTCCAGCTGCGCTGGCTGTACAAGCAGAACATGAGCAACGAGGCCGTTGACGATTTCCGCCGCTATCCGCACGTGGTTCCCGTCATGGTGCTGGTGACTATCCATGTTCTGCAGAACGTGGTGTTTGGATTGATTCACTTAGATTTCAGCTAGAAATGGATGATATTCAGTTCTTGCTGGCGTTGTACGCGGCCACAGCATCGTCGTAGCGCTTGGCCACATCCTTCCAGTTGATGACGCGCCAGATGTTCTTGAAGTAGTCGACCTTGACGTTGTTGTAGTCGAGGTAGTACGCGTGCTCCCAGGCGTCGATGCCGAGCAGCGGCACATGGCCCACCGACGACGGCATGTCCTGGTTGGCGGTGGTGATGACGTCGAGCTTGCCAGTAGCGTTGTTCAGCGTCAGCCATCCCCATCCCGAGCCCATGATTCCAGCGGTCTTGCCGTTGACGTTCGCCGACAGCGTCTGGAGCGAGCCAAACTGCTGCTCAATAGCCGTCTTCAGTGCACCGTCGTGCAGCTGGCCGCCGCCGTTCTTCTCGCCGATAAGGTTCTGCCAGAAGATCGAGTGGTTGACGTGGCCGCCGCCGTTGAAGCGCAGGGCGCCCTGCAGCGCAACCTGCGCCGCGACGTCGTTCTTGGCCTGCGCCTCAGCCAGCTTCTCCTCGGCCACGTTCAGGTTGGCCACATATGTCGCATGGTGCTTGTCGTGGTGCAGCTGCATGATCTTGGCCGAGATCACCGGCTCCAGCTCGCTGTAGTCGTAGGGCAGGTCAGGGACCGTGTGCTTTGAGCGCACACCGCCCAGAGAGGCGAGTGAGCGAGCGAACTGCTTGGAGGGGGCGAGAACCTTGGTGCTGAGCATTCTGGACGTCAAATTCAGAAACAAAAAATAGAGAGACAAAGAAAGCAATTCCAAACTCCGGCGAATTTGTTTCACTATTTATCCACGCTGGCAAGATAACGAGCCGATGACAAATTATTGCGCCGTGAATTACGTGTTGATGATTCCCTAGCAGGTGGATTTCCCGCAGGCAACACAGCAC
The DNA here is from genome assembly GCF_002104995.1 of Linderina pennispora. Taxonomy (NCBI): domain Eukaryota; kingdom Fungi; phylum Kickxellomycota; class Kickxellomycetes; order Kickxellales; family Kickxellaceae; genus Linderina; species Linderina pennispora. The sequence goes on along the minus strand of NW_024468318.1, from coordinate 22,458 downwards.
GAAACAGCAAGTCACACTTGGTTCTGTTAGTTATTCCCCGATCACACGGCCTCATATCGCCGGTATCCAGTGCAGCTGCGGCCATACGCCGGGCAGCTTATTAATGGCACGGAGAATCGCAGTTTCGTCCTGACCTTGTCTGACCGAAGGTTCTTTGGGTCGTCAAGGCTGGTAGGCGATAACAGCAGCAACGCTAATATAGCATTGCCAAAAGCCGCTTATCGCCAACTGCTACTACGGAACACCGACTAGCCGATCTCTGCACCGAGATGACTCCACCAAATGCACCTTGTGAGCGGTATTTACAGCTAAACGACCCTCTGCTAAGCGAGTACATTAAGTGCGCAGAAGCCCTCCATACGACAACGCGTCTCCAGGACAGACATGAATTCGTTCTAGCCCGTAGCCCAACAACCTGGGACCAAGAGGTACAGGCCACGTAGAATTACACTGGCCTCAGTGCCAGACCTGTACTATTCGACATGCTTAGGCATATACGCTTTCTTTTGCAGACTATCAGCACAACCCCAGTATATGTGTGTGGGCTGTGCGCTCATGGCAGAGTGGAAAGGTATATAGCCAGCTGTACGTTTGAACAGGATAACATTACCGCAGTACATTGACTCTGGGGCACTTGACTGCATAAGCAGCATTTGCAACTACCGATGCTCGCTGGGAGAGCGTCAGTACCCCTCTTACTTTAAAAGAGACAAACATGGAGGGGACTGAGCCCTTTTTAATTTTGCTGATCTATCGCTCAACCATGAACACGGCGGACACCTGTCCGCATTCGCAGTCCTTTCCACCCTGCAAAGCCTCACATGGCTCGGCCCCATGCTGCATGCATGCATGACGGGATAAAAATTGGCTCCCACGGCACTGTTTCCTGGATGGCCATAGGGTTAGACGTTACGTCTCCACCATGTTTTGTACATTTTTGCTCAACTCGGATATATGTCTCGCTGTGGAGGAGATATGTCGCTGCCATGTCTAGGAATCGAGACAACCCTCGTCCAGCGCTTCAAAACGAGTATAAAAATGCAGGTATCTGCCATGGTGTACGCTGGAATCCTTCAGTTTTCCTCTATCCTCTCCAGCCTTTCTCAGCCATGACTAGATACAACCTTAATGATATGCCTGTCACCGTTCTCCACAGCGTCCTTGCTTTTCTGTGCCAGGACATATTCCATGAACACGCGCTTCTCGACGATTACTACAAGGCCATGGATATAGCCACCGTATGCCGCCTCTGGGGAGCTCTTATGCCATCATTCGTTTATCGCTATATCTTTGTCGAGCGGAAGATCGTGTCCTCCTACTCTTGGCTATATGACAGGGTGGTTGAGAAGGTGGTGTGGTTTTCCAATGTCAGCTCCATTCAATACCAGCACAAGTCACACCTGGCAACTAGCCTGCGCGTTGTCATGAACGACGACTATATTGGTCCGCTCCAGCTGCCACGCGCACTCAACACTTTCAGACTCACATCACCTCTCTGGACTGGTTTTAGGGCACTCCAATTCTTTGGCAGAGGTATCCTCAGATCTGGAACTGATATCCGTACGCCAGACATGATGGCCGATGCAGCGGGCTTTTGTGATTTTATGCAGTTCAACTACAGAAGTCTAGAGTCAATCATTCTGCATCCCACTATCCTCTCGCTCCGTTCTGATGTTTCTGATATCTTCGGCGCCCTTGCTACACCTCAATCATTCAACTATACGATCTCTCCGCGGTATTCACTTCTCCTACGGCTATATGTTCAGTCATTATCATCGCTACAGTGTTACTTTCCGGTATCAATGACTCTTCATGAGCCAATAACAGTCAATCTAGCTACACTAGAGCTTGACTTGGACAGCTTTAGACGACTGGAACATATGACGATACCTGATACCGCCACTTTGGAAACGATCAAGCTCATCAACATTCCAGGAGATATTCCACTAATCGGTTTTCAATCCCAACATACTGTGCTTCCAGCATTCCCGAACTTGAGAGTTATCCAGCTTGGGTTTAAACAAACCCCAAACTCCCTAGAGCAAAACCCGATGCAACTTGGTCGATTTATACGCACATACCCGAAGCTATCAAAACTGGCAATTAAGCAGTCTACTGGTGTTTACCGAGATTTGTATTCCTCATTCCGTGACGCACCACTGAGACTGCTGCAGATAAACGAGAATCACCGTACACTTGCGCATATCAGCACAGAGATTATCCGCAACATCGACTGTTTACACCTAGAAACAATTAGACCTGGCGAAGGCCACTGGTGGGACGATCCTACAGACTTTGTAACACGCTTCTATTTGGCAGAGTCAACCGTACGTCGTGCTGCTCTGGGGTTAGCTGTACCGTTCCCTACAAATATCAATTGGCACGACCTGGTGTGCCTTTCACTATCTACTGACATGGCAACCGTGACCCGTATCGTTCATCTGCTGGAGCAACTATCAGTTCTGAAATATCTCCGGATCACATGCATGACCATGGATCCACATGATCCTGACGCGTATTATTGGGGAACAAACGACCGACAGGCCGATATCCGAACTGCCACTGAACCAACTGTTGTCGACTCTGTTCGCTTGGACGATCCACCAAACACACGAGGTATCGAGCCTATCAACCACAATCTTCAAGTTCTCGCTATTTTTACTCCGGGCTACTTTGATGGGGAATCTCTTTCGAAGCTACCACTTTTTCTGCCGTTGCTTCAGATGCTAGCTGTAGACGATGAATATGTGGATGCAGTTAGAAGAAACGTGGGTAAAATCAACCTAGGAGTCTTAGTATGCCCTATTGATTATAGCTTTCAGTATTTTGTTATCAAATAGCTATTGGGCTATAATACTATGTGCTTATGGCGTATCTCGCGTAGACGGTTTATTTTAAGCTATTTATGACACGAAGTATATATAGCACCTCTAAAAATAGACGGTGATTTAATTGTATGCAATATCCTTATTTGTGAGCAGAAAGGAAAACAGCATGAAATAGATTACTATTCAGACTACTAGCTAGACACTCTTATTTTCCTTGTATTGTCCTATTTTATAGATTGCATCAGTGTTATTCTCGCTAATCAAAGAACCCGTACTGATTTCATAGCAGCAAAGATGGCTTATATACAGGGAGTTTATTGCAGTTCTATTTGCAGGCAAAGGCTTTGTTGGTAAATACATTGAAGTATAGTCTTTATTGTAAACGTTCAACATGTAAAAGTCCACCAGCGCGTAGCGACATATATAATGTCAACTGCATCAGCAGGCTGAGAAAATTTTCACCAAGGACTACATATTTTACTTTATATATTGCAATATGAATAGGAACAACAGAACGGCCCAGGATCAGTCTGCATTGCGTGAGGAAAAGTTGAAAATAATTGAAAACAAGATTGGGGCAATAGATTTGTTTGGTGTTGGAAAAGATTATGCCCATTATTGCAACATGGGTGATTTCCCAGACGATTCCCAAGCCCTCAGTCAACTACAACAGAGAGGGTATCTTCAGCCTAGACGATAGAAGACGGAACATCCTACTGATCTATAGTTCCTTGGAAAACAGCCAGTACTAGAAAATTCAAATGATTTCCTGACTACAGCCAGGACGGTTTGAGACCATTGGCTGTCAATTCAATGGAAGTTGCTTACCCGCTACGTACCTGGCCCTAAATTCATTTCGGAACTTTTTATTGATATTGTGGACTACAGGAAGCATTTTAGGAACATTTTTATAAATTTCTTCCGATCATTTTTATGTTGATCTCTTAAACTACAAACAAAATGATACCACATTCCTTCTAGGATATGATAGTACTTTAATCTGTTGGCCGAGATGATAACATTAGACAGAGTTAACAACATGACAAGGGCTACTGAAATAATTGAATCGCCGTGAAGTTAGCTTGGCAAAGTCATGCAAGAATAGACTATAAAATATGCTATGCTATTTGACTCCAAAGTCAGAGATAATACCGCCCAGCAGTATGGATTTAGCTAAGGAGGTAGTAGTTAGGGAAATTGTTCAAACTGCTAGCAACCACATGGAATGAGTCAATAACCACGATTTTTGCATCACAAGGGTGACTTTGTCAACTATAAACCTGTAGACATGTACATTCGTGTATATCATTCGTCAGTATTTTTTTTGCTTCAAAATACCATTTTTAGCTGTTCAGGACCGCTTGGGCTGCGACGCCCGTGTTCTGACAAACAGACAAGGTGAGGTAAATAAGATATGAAAAGCGATTAGGAAGTGCAGTTGTATCATTTGGCGCCACCAGTGTAAACAGTAAAAGTAGAGGACATTGAGAGAGTATGATGTGCTGGTGCTTTGAGATGCCTGCCCAGTATAATAAAATCAGCTCAGACCGCCACCGATCATCCTTAATTGTGATATTATGAAAAGTAAAATCGCCAGCAGTACGATCATAGTAGCATATCGCCTCAGGTACTGCCAGCACCAGTGCCACAATGGCAAGTAACTCGGTAGTACGGACAATAGATCACTGCGCGAGCTACTTGTCAGCGGTTCCGGTGGATTTATCGGCAAAATAGCTAGGAAAAAGAAGTAAACACAGGAGTTCTTATCCCTCTGCAGCACAGCATTTGAGCGTATAGACTGGCTACAAAAGACATTTCGGGGACAGCTAGCACGCTTTTGCCTTCTTCTTTGGCTCGAAATATACCTCTTTTCCTTATGACTACAATATGTCTTAGTTGGTTCTCGTACCCCACTCTGCACAACATGGCAGTAGCGAATATTTATTTGTTTTGCAACAGATATACACGGGTTATGTTGAGAAAGGCGTTGGAGTGGTAATGAAATGTATGTTTTGGATAGCTAGCAACGCGTTGGCTGTTCGTTTTTACAACTCCCACTGCTGGGGGACTAGGCCATCGCGCGACAGTTGTACCGCAGGTGCAGCATCGCATCAATCTTGCTGCCAAACATCTCGTTGCAGCACTCGCACGGGAACGTGTTGGGTGGGGCTTCCTTGCCACTTTTCGGCGACTCGCCTGTCTTACTGTTGGCTTTTGATACACCGATGATAAACTCGAGCGTGAAAGACATAGCGGCTTAAATAGGAGGAAGATGGAAAATAATACAAAAATCGGGCAAGAAAAAGATGTTCTTTCCACGTCTCAGAAACCAAGCCGGAGATGGCAAGGGTTTATATTCACCAGAGGAGTGCGACTGCTCCTTCAGCTCGCCCCGCGCTTTTGCTACAATACTGGCCAAAAGGTGTTGATAACCACCGGGCTATTTTCGTTTTATTTTGACAACATGCATAGCCGCAATTGTGCATGCGCTTTTGCATGTATTCTGAAACGCCATCAAATGGACAGCCGGCCTCGGTAAGTGTGAGAAAAAAATGCTATCTACCTGGCCATCTTGCCCGTTGCTGCTGTCGCTCTCTCCTACATGCTTTATTCATAATGCGCCTCTCGGTAAGGTTTTCTTTTGGAAATGGCGCTTGCATGTGCCAGTGGTTCTCTGGGCTTCAGCTACTTTTTTTTTGGATTCACATGGAGTGCGTTTCTTCAAGTGGGCAGAAATAGCCTAGGCTGTTGGCAGGGTGGCTTGAGGTAAAAATAAAACCCCGTTTGTATGTACATCTTGCACGGCACTGCTCAGTATTACCGAGTACCAGGATAAACTCACCTTGTGTCTCAAAGACCCTAGCGTACTTGGCCACGGTTTATCCAACTGCATTGTCGCTTGAACTCCACGCGCATGCCTTCCATGCCAATAAAAGGGTAGTGGCAGGGAAGCTATTTGAATGCTCCTTTTTGCGGGGCATGTGCTCGCGCGCTTTATCTTCTGTTCACCGTGCCCATCACTCCTCGTCTCCGTGCTGCCTCTCCTTCCTCCTGTACAAACATATTGCAAAGGAGCGACGTGTGAGCGTGACAGCATTGTGATTGCACAAGGAGCAGTATCCGCATACAGTATGCATGTCTGACAAAATTTTTCTATATGTTGCAGCAAATAGGGAAAGGCAGGGTGCTGCTATTTCCAGTCAGGCAGGGATAGGCGGAAACAGCAGTGGGTCCTGCGTCCAACGGCATACAGTGAGCATAAAGGCGCCTTTGTGTTGAACCTGCGTGTACTTGTATCTAGCACCCCAGAAGCAGTAGAGAATGGGCCGGGATTACGAGTGTTTGGGGCAGTTGCATTGGCAATTGCATCCCTCCTGTGCAGCACCTCACTCAGCCCCTAGCAGTAGGAGGGGGAACAAAACGTAAACATGATGCCCAGTGGTGCACAGCAGAGTGGTTCTTTGACCTGCCGGTATCTGCTCAATATGTAGCCATGTGCAACCAGACCCACTACCTGTACATGGCCAAGTACTATCTCCAGTACCATTTCACAGGCGACATGGTCAACCCATGTGACCGGCGATTATTCTTGATCCGCACCAGGGCTTGATCCGAATATCCATAATCCTGGAATGGCAGCATTGTGGCAATGCGCCAGGGTCTGCTTATCGCGGCGGCCGTCGACCTCGGCGGTTTCTTTATAACACCTCCTGTTCATCCTCTACATTTTTTTTCGTACCATGGTAGACCTGTCGAGCTTCCTTGCGGACAACCCGTATTTCTCGGCCGGCTTTGGTCTTATCGGCGTGGGTGCGGGCGTGGCAGTAATGCGGCAGGGCGCGCGACGCGGCGCCGATCTAATGCGGCGACAGCTCCTGGTATCGATGGAGATTCCCAGCCACGACAAAAGCTACCAGTGGGTTCTCGGGTGGTTGAGCCGGCGTGGGGCAGAGACAGTTCGTAATGCACAGAGCAACAACAATAGCATGACGTGGGTCAATCGGCGGATCGCCAAGGCTGTATTGCCGCGGCACCTCGCTGTACAGACCAGCTACAAGCAGCACGACAATGGCAGTGTTTCAACAGACTTCACCATGGTACCGGGCCAGGGAAAGCACATCTTCCACTACAAGGGCATTTTCATCCAGGTGGACCGGCAGCGCAATTCCAAAATGATCGACTTGCAGTCGGCAGCGCCTTTTGAGACCGTGACGCTGACGACGCTGAGCAGAGACCGGCAGATATTTAGCCAGATCCTGAGCGAGGCACGCGAATTCGCCTTGTCGCAGAACGAGGGCCGCACGGTGCTGTACACGAGCTTTGGCCCGGAATGGCGGCCATTTGGACTGCCACGCAAGCGGCGGCTGCTCGAGAGCGTGGTGCTGGACAGAGGCGTCAGTCAGTCGATTGTGGATGACGTCAAGGACTTCATTAGCAATGGCAAGTGGTACGACGAGCGTGGAATCCCCTACCGCCGCGGCTACCTTTTGTACGGGCCGCCCGGCAGCGGCAAGACCAGCTTCATCCAGGCACTGGCGGGCGAGCTCGGCTACAACATCTGCATCCTGAATCTGAGCGAGCGCGGGCTGACTGATGACCGGCTTAACCACCTATTGACAGTTGCGCCCGAGCGCAGTCTGATCCTGCTGGAGGATGTCGACGCAGCGTTCACGCGCAACCGGGAGCAGTCAGAGCACGCAGGGTACCAGCAATCAATGGTGACGTTTAGCGGCCTTCTCAATGCCCTGGATGGTGTTACATCCAGCGACGAACGCATTATCTTCATGACTACCAACCATATTGAGCGGCTCGATCCGGCTCTAATCCGCCCGGGCCGTGTTGACCTGAAGACGTATCTGGGCAACGCGTCGCCGTTCCAGATCAAGCAAATGTTCACGCGGTTCTACGGGCAGGAGGCAGCGGAGTTGGCAGGCGAGTTTACTGCGGCGCTGGCCGGGCATACAGTCAGCACAGCGCAGCTGCAGGGGCACTTTGTCATGTACAAGAAGGACGCGCGTTCTGCCATCAGTGGCGTTGGCAAGCTCATTGAAGCGGCAAACAATGCAGCGGGCGACACAAGGAATTAGAGACACAGCTGATGGACAGGCGCTGCCCGCAATTTGTGCTGGCTGCTTCCCATCCTTGTGATATTGAGGGTGCGCTTTTTGGACCAGCAACAATCTGGCACGCGTGGTCGCGCCACAGGCGCTGACCTGTATTGTTGCCAACTGGGAGCTTTGGACGCGTCTGTCTCTGTCTGGCGGTGCTTCGACCCGTCCGCACCCCCCCCCCGCCGATCTATTGGCTGGCAATACAACTAGGGGTTTGGAATAAATGGATCAGACACAATCAACGTTGTTCGAGTAGAAAACAGCATCTTGTCGACTAAAGAAGTAGCAAGCGTGTTCTTTGCTTTGTCAACGGAGCACATTATGTGCCCAACGTGGACGCTCTGGGCGATTAATTCCGTGGACAACAGCAAAAGGCCGACACAGCGAACAGAATCAGAAATAAATGTGGTGTGTACATTACTAAAACGTTGGCTGAAAGGGGAGTGGGGAACAGTAATAATAAAAAGGATTGGCTAATGCGAGCGAGGCATACGCTTCGGCCCGAGGAAGACGGGGTGGAACGCAGCTGCTCGCGCCTTGCCAGCATGCATAGAGGGGAGTATTAGTGGCAAGGTCCGACAAGCAGCCATGGGGGAAAAGAGTCGGGAAGAACGCAGTCAGGAGGTATTGCCTTGGGCTTTCTGCAAGGCGGCAGGAGCGGTGCTTGCGCTTGCGCTTAGACAACGGCAGCGGCGTCCTCGGGCTGGTGGCTCTTGCGGTGGAACTTGGCGCCAACCTTGCCGAAGTTTCCGATGGGCGAGTAACCGGCGTTGTGGACAACAGCGAACGAGTTGTACAGGGCCACCAGCGAGGCAAAGAACGAGAACCAGCCGCCGGCCTTGATGGCGTTCTTGCGGCCAACCCAGGTGCCGCCAGCCAGGATGACGAACGACACAAACAGCAGACCCATGAAGATCGTCGTGGTCGGGCGGTAGCGCACGGTGCCGATAAAGAGCACAAAGGTGATCAGCATCCAGGCAAGCCAGAAGGTGCCGGCAGCATGGCTGATGGTCTTGTCCTGGTTCAGCGTGTTGTAAATGTTGAAGCCGACCATGCTGAGCACTCCAATCGAGCCAAACAGCGAGCCATACAGGGTGAAGATGGTGGCGTGGACAGTGTTGTTGGTAGCAAACGCCCACATGCCGCTGATGAACACGACCAGGCCGCCAATGATTAGCGATGTCGCCGCCAGAGTGCTGACGTTGGGGTCATCGAACGGCATGCCGATGGCTCCAGCGTAGAAGCTGAAGGTGAACAGAGACACCGCGAGGGCTCCCCATCCCGGGCCGCTGGGGTCGGCAAACGGGCGGAAGCGGGGCTCGTCGGACTTGTAGCCGGCGTGGGCATGCGAGGAAACTGGATGATCGGTCTCAGACATGTTTAAAAATAGATTATAGGTGTTTAGGCTAAAAGTGTGTAAAATATGCGTAGAAATCACTAGATGTGGTTGGCGACAGAAAGCATGAGGAAGGCAGGAGCCGTTCTGTATGGCGGGGTGCTTGTCTTTTATACCAAGGCGCTTGTCTCCTCCGCGATGTCTGTAGCAAGGAAAAAACTAGTAGGGCGGCGGGTGGGAGGCGGGCAAACCACAGAGCATGGTGGATAATGGACGTCTCACCAAATTGCGCGTTGCCGCTTGGGTCAAGTGTGCACAACATTATTCAGTCTGCCATCGTTTCTCGGGTTGCCAGTCCCCAATTTTGCTGTCTGCTTGGTTGCGGGCTGGCAGAGTCCCGCGGCTTACGGGCAGTGGAGCTGGCGTCCCTGTGGACTGCCCGCTGGCTAGGCATTGGCAAAGCATATTGCCAAATGAAGTGTAGAAAAATATATCGGGGAGGAGGGCGAGCAGACAATGTGACATTTCTAGCGCGAGGGAGGGGGTGTTGCGCAGGGAGGCAGTGCACCCCCTCGCCGGCCGTGTAGTTCTTTCTGCTCATGGGTATCCATGTGTGGCCCACGTTTGCGGACATTCTCTTTGGCGATAAGAAGCTTCCGGTTCAGGCGGGATTACTGCGATTCCTGTCGACACCACGGTTGGGTGTGTCAATGTATGCCTGGCTCGTGCCTGCCTTGGGGCGAGGGCCCATGGATCTCTACTTGCTTTTTCTCCTCTGGATTCCCCCCTCAGCCCGGCCACGTTCGTTGACTGCTCAGCTGGCGATAAATGGGGGGGGGCGCGGAGCAGCGTTTGCCTAGTGACTCTGAAAATGCACACTGGCGGGTAATTTGTCAGAGCCCAGCTTGCTCGTGCGATGCAGTGTCCCAGCGGGATTGGACGAGGCGCGGGCGTGTGCCCCACGCTATGATATCACCATAGCGACAACCAGGCTGCGACACGCTGCTGATACCCGCAGCAGCAGCAGACAGTGCAGCAGGCAGCGGAGCTGCAAAGGAGAGGCCGCCTTCGGATCATTGCCCACTCTGACAAATGCTGGTACAAGACATGGGTGCTTTTTTGCGGGCAAATCCTCAGTTTGCTGCTCCAGTGGAAAAAACAAAAATTTCCAACAAATTTCCACCCGGTATCTCGCCTGCTACACAGACAAGCTCGACTACCGGATAAGCAGTGTCCAGGGTCAGCAGAGGATCCTCGGCCTTGCCAACACGGTGCAGTGGACTGCAGATGATGGAACCTTCTCGATTGTGAGAGCTCGAATGTCCGCAGAGTGTGCATGCATGCAGCGGGTAAGGTTGTGCCTTTGACATACAGCGACGGACATGGCGCAAGCGCGTTGCGTGAAAGCGGTGCTGCTGTCATCACCACGCTTTTGTCAGCAACTCCGAATACTCAGGAACATGGCGCGGTGAAACATGTTTACAGACACCGCATGCCTCCCGCGCAAAGCATGGAACTCCACAGCCATTGTGTTGGGAGTAGTACGCATCATGTCTACGGTACGCTGCTGGTTGTTTTGAGCCCTTCTGCTGCACAGAGCACAGATACCGACTGAGAGCAGCAGCCATGCTATATTCCCTAGCTGAATCCACTTAATATCGCTACGGAATGAAGATGTTGAACAACGCGCGGATCAGAAAATATCCAGCAGCAATAGCTACACAGTACCCCCAGTTCAGCCCGGTGAAGTCGGCGGCCTCTTCTGTCACTGGCGAGCCCTTGTCGCTGGTGGTGCTCGGGATGACCTGCGATCCGCTCGACGCACACAGGAACGCAGGCATAATTTTGCCAACTCTGTTGTACAGCCAGTACCCGAACCTTGCCGAGCTCGCCGTCCAGTTCTTCCGCGCCGCCATCGTGTAGATTCCTGATTCGAATTCCTTGATCATGTATGGATGGAACGCCGAGCGCAGCTTGTAAACGAAATCGTCAGTTAGCTCTATCGGCCGGCCGTACGAACGGTAGAATGTGCCGATATGGCGCATGGTCGGGCATCCAAATTCGAGTGTCGGCGGGCACGACCGGATGCATTCGAGGCACGAGTCTATGCACGGCATTAGTTCCAGGTAGGTGTCGTTGCTTTCCGGGAAAAGACAAGAGGCGCCGCGGCACGGGAATACGAATGCTGTGTCGTCGAGGTCATAGTTGTGTTCCAGGTTCACATCCCATTCGATTGTGCGTTTGGCGCGTTTGGTGCGTTTGGATGTGGATTTCTTGGGGGTGCGGTATGTCCGGCGTTGCCGTCTTTGGCCAAACCGCTGGCGGGGTCGAGGTGTGCGGGGGGATACCCAGTCCGTTCGCTTATGTGTCACGTTTCCCGCAATGTCGTTGGGTAGGTCCTTGAATGTAAACCCCAAATCCTTCGACCCTGCCGACCCATCCAGGGGACACTGCCCACTGTCGCTCCCGTTACCAGAGCCGCCTGCGTCTCGCACTCTCAGCCCAGGCAGCTTCTGGCTGAGCGTCGCCATAGAGCCTGCCCCATTCTCGCTGCTCACGCCATAGTCTGACCCTGCCTCCGATCCAATGTAGCGCGGAATCGAGTTGAGCATAAGCTGCTGGTACACATTGTATATACCCGGAATAGCCTTGTCCATGCTTACAAAGTCAGGCTCGTTCAGATCTCGCTCAAACGAGTCAATGCAGCGGGGGGCCATGATTGAGCACAGCCACGCAAAATAGACGACTCTGCAGTCCGAGCAGTCGCGCATCTGCGAGTAGAACAGCGATGTTTCGTCGTTTAGCGCCAGGAACTGGTTAAAGTTTGTCATTTGCGACTCGGCCAGATCGCTGTACAGCATCGACAGCGCAGTCTTGTTTGAAACGTCTGGCATGGCCGTGTCTTCAGCTATATTTCTGTCGAACGCCGGGTAGTAGCTGTGGAGCTGTCTGGGCGCAGGCACGGTTTGTGCAATGAACGGGCAGTTGGGCAGATCATAGATGATGCGGCAGTTGTCGTTGGCCATGGTGTGGACGATATTGGTGGCCCACAGCTTACCTACGCTGGGACCCAGCTCGCTCGTTTCAAAGTAGAATACTTCGTAGGACGTGTTGGCGGATAGGCCCAGGATGTGCGCACGCAGTCCCGAGAACTTGTTCATCTGCTCCCACAGATACAAGGTGATGTTTGCTTTCGGATCCTTGTTCAGCGAGAGCCCGTTGCTGACCGAGTTGACCAAGTCGATGGTTGGTGTGATGGTCTGGATAATGGCATTTGTCCCGTTCTCCAGCCTCGTGCCTGTGCCCTGCACGCCACATATCGAGCGTGCCAGGTACCCGGCCATAGCTGGTCGCACGTATATCGAGTAGTTGGCTGACGGCGCAATGCTCGAAACGACGCCAAGCAGAGCCGAGTTGACATCGGCGTCTATAACCCTCATTGGCTGACCAGAGCCCAGGCTGATCGGGTGCGACACAGTCGAGAATGCCAGGTTGAACGTATACGTGCCGTTCTGCCGGCCCTTGTCGCTGGGAGCAGTAGCCACAGCATAGGCGACGTCGCCTGCCCACTCGTAGTACCGTAGCCGCACAAGGCCATCCGCATACAGGCTGCCCGACGTATTGTCGACTTTGTAAAATATATCGCTGGCTGTGACATTGTATTCAGCCCGCCGCTGATGCGGCGAGGTGCCAACTTCGCCCAGCAAGTGCACGCCGCCGGTCTCCCACAGCTCATGGCCAATGGTGGTGTTCAGGAACAGCCCGACCATCAGGGGCAGGGCCTTTGGCGGCCCCAGCTCGCCAGCCTTGGGCGGCATCGAGCAGGTGGAGAGGTCAAGATATATGTTGTGTCGGGCGGTTGGGGCTGAGCTACTGCTGGCAGGCATATTCAGCCGCACGATTACTGACTCCCCGGGCCGCAATGTGCCGCCTGTGTGCCCCTGCCCGTCGATGGCCAGGTGATCAGCGCTGTTCACGAGAATCGAGAATACAGATACCAGCAGTACGATATACGATAGTAGCCTGCTCATATTCACCAGCGGTCCATTATGTCGGTGCAGAAAAAGTGTAGTAATTATTAAAAGTCAGGTCAGAAAGGAAGCGAAGGGCTGCACGATCGAAGAAGGAAGAAAAAGATCGGTTCCAGGCACTGGGATGGCCGGCAGGCATTCGCTCTGCATCCTGTACGACCGGGCCCTGTTGCAAGAAGACATGGCAATTAATCAGTGGAAATAGAGTGATTTTGTATTTCTTTTTGGAAAAAAAAGGCAGCCGATTATTGCTCGGACAGCGCAGCGCCTGAACGATCGGGCTCGACCGTCTGCCTTACTGCTGGTCGTCGGCCTTGTGGACAATGACGTCGTCAATCTTCAGGATCATCTTGACCAGCTGCGTGGCAAGCAGGAACTGCTGGCGCTTCGAGATCAGCGGATCGAAGACAAACTGCTCCTTCATGTCATAGATGCCGGTGTCCATGCAGTCGACGCCCAGCCGCGAGTTGCCTTCGGTGACCTGCTGGCTCTTGACATACGACAGTGTCTCGATAGGTGGCAGGCCGCTGTTCTCGGCCAGCGCCAGCGGGATCGCATCCAGCGCGCGCGCAAACGAGCGCATCGCATACTGCTCGATCGACGACACCTGGTCGGCTGCCTTCTCGACGGCGATCGAGCAGCTGATCTCAGCAGCAGCACCACCGTACACGACGCGGTTGTCAGTGATCAGGTTACGCACCACACACATGGCGTCGTGCAGCGAGCGCTTGGCCTCGTCGACAATCATCTTGTTGCCACCACGCACAAACACCGTGACGGCCTTCGAGTTGGCGCAGTCCTCAACCACAATCATGTTCTCGTTGGTCGTGCCGAACGCCAGCTCGCGGATGGTGCCTGCAGAGCCCAGCTTGGCGCTGCTCAGGTCCTCGAACCGCGGCACAATCCGGCCGTTGGTGGCAATAGCCAGCAGCTCGATTTCGAGGCCGCCCACCCAGCGGATGGCTGGCAGCTTGTGCTGCAGCAGCAGCGAGTTGGCCTCGTCGTCGAATCCCCACTGGCACGCAACCACGTTGGCGCCGCAGTCCTTGACCCGCTGCACCATGCTCTCGAATGTCTCGCGCTCAAACTTCTGCAGCTCCTCAAACTCCTTGACGGTTGTGATGTCGAGCTTGTGCTTGGTCTTGGGCTTGGGCGGCTCGAACGGGCACGTCAGGATCGCAATCTTGGCGTCCTTGATCTCCTTGGGCATCTGCGGGTGCGAGAAGTCCTTGTCGATAACCACGCCGTGCACCAGCGCTGTGTCGGCCATCTCTCCGCCAACCTTGCCCTCCATCTTGATCAGCTCGAAATCGACATCCTTGCGGTCCAGATCGGCAACCGACAGGATGGCGTCCACCGCGATCTGCGCAAACTGGTCATGGCACTTGTTCACAATCTTGCTGCCTAGGCTAGTCTTTGCGCACTTGAACAGATCAGACGTGTCGTCCTTGCTCCACGGAATGACGTCCGACACCTCGTCCAGATGTGCAACCGCAATCTTGCACGCCTTCTCAAACCCGTCGGAAATGCGAATCGGGTGGATGCCGCGGTCCAGCAGCTCCTCAGCCTGCTCCAGCAGCGCGCCGGCCAGAACCACAATGCCGGTCGTTCCGTCACCGATCTCGTCGTCCTGCGACTTGGACAGCTCGACAAGGAGCTTGCCAATCTGATTCTCCACCGCCATCTGCGACATAATCGTGGCTCCGTCGTTCGAGATAGTGATGTCGCCGTCCGGAGAAATCAGGATCTTGTCCAGGCCACGCGGTCCGAGCGATGTGCGAACAATGTTGGCGACGGTCTTTGCCGCCATGATGTGCGACTACAGAACAGGCGCGTGTTGTTAGCATACAGGTCACACAGTAACCAGAACGAGGGCACCCCCACATACACACGCGTCTACCAGCAAATAAACCAACTGTTTACCTTGGTCGCCTCAATGCCCGTCTTGCGCGACTTCTTGTCCTGCTCGCGGACAATAATGAACGGTCTGCCGTACTCGTCAGTCGTGTAAATGGCGCTCATCGTCACACTGATTCGAATTAGCTTTGGAAAAGGGTGTGCGGGAAACGTAAAATGAAGAGGAAAACACAAACACCAGAAAGCTTCGGCTGACTTCTAATGCAGATCAAGCCCCTGCCAGCAGCCAGATCACCGATCACCACCAATTATTATTTTTTTCGCTAGAAATCGGGCAAGGAAAAATTCAGCTTTTTTTTTTTTTTTTTTCGTTCTACACCACCACTGCCTTTCTACCACCCAATTAACATACAGCAATGTCGACGGAGACCGAGCTCAGGAGGAACAACTACGGATCGCTGATCTTCTGCCCGACGTGCGGCAACCTGCTCGACAACCCGGGCGACCAAGACCACATTGTGTGCCACGCGTGCGGTGACGCCCAGCAAGGCACAAAGTTCGAGGGCATCGAGACTGTGTCGCGGTCCCAGGACAGTGCGTTCCCGTCAGCTCTGAAGAACAAGCGGTCGCTGGTGCAGGGCGTTGCGTCGGCAGACCGTGTCGACGCCACCGTCGAGGAGACATGTCCAGAGTGCGGCAGTGACGAGATGAGCTTCTACACCATGCAGATGCGCTCGGCGGATGAAGGCCAGACCGTGTTCTACAAGTGTACCAAGTGCGGCTATGGCTTCTCGCTCAAGAACTAAACACCCATGTAAACCTTTTTATGCTCTCAGAAATACACAATCTCCACTTCTGTGCTGATGAAACACGCACCTGGGTCCAGGATGCGCCCAACTGGGGGTCATCCCACCAGCGTAATCTGAAATCGGCCGCCTTTGCGATTAGAGATCGGCCAGCTGCCGAAATCATCGAGCAAAAGTGTGCCTCCACCAACTGTGGGGCGGTTATCTTTTTCCTCTTGCTCCTGTCTCTCGCCCACTTTGTTTCTGCTCCCTGCCCAATTTCCACGCCCTCTGCGTTCTAGCGTCTCTCTGCCAAATTCGCCCGTTGTCGTCGTCGTCCAACTACTGACAAGCCATGGTCAAGTTTTACCAGCAGAAATATGCTTACGAGTAAGTGTCTGGCCGATGCGCAAGCATCCCACTCCTCCTGGCCAGCGGCTACAGTTTTGCTAACACCGGCCACCCTTTTGTAGCTACTCGTGGGGAACAGTGTCCTTTGCGTTCATGAACCGCTATCCGAACCCGTTCGCCACGCATGTGCTGACAGCCGACACGATTGACCACCGAATTGACGCAAAAACCGGCGAGCTCCATATTGTGCGGCTGCTCCGCAAAACCAACTCTGTGCCACGCTGGGCCAAGGGCATAATGCGCGGCAACGAGGCGTATATCCTGGAGGAAATCGTGGTGGACGCCCAGGGCAACAGAATGGTGGCCAAAACCCGCAACATCACGCACACACGCCTGATGAAGGTCGAGGAGAAGCAGACGCTCTGTGCCGATCCGGCCGACAATTCGCGCACGCTGTGCAAGAACGAGACGAGCATCCTGTCGAACATCGGGTATGGCCTGAACTCCAAGATTGAGAACTTTAGTCTCTCGCGATTCTCGGACAATATCGCCAAAAGCCGCAAGGGAATGCTGTACGTGCTCGATCTGGCTCACCGTAAGGGGCTGATTCGGGCCCGTGTCATCGCCGATAAGCAGGAACAGTGAAAAAAAGTGCGGGATGGGAAAAATTATGTGCTGACACCGCCGCGCAGCCGCCGTGCCCCTTTGTATTTTAGTATCTCGAACCACACCCCTCGCCCCGCTCCGGTCTCCTGTTTTTTGCTCTCTTCGCTCTTTGCCGAAGAAATGTGCACTGGTAATGGCTCTCCCACGGGGAGCCCAAAAGTGAATAAATGGACTGCCATCCTCATGGCGGTAAACGATTCTTTCGCTGCACTGCTGTTCTCAACTGCCCATGTATGCTGCATATCAGGCGCAGTCGATTGAGTGACATTATTCAAAGTGGATATCTGATGTAAAACATGTGTATGTGTGTGCTGAGGAGCCGATATACCTACTATGCGACCAGGATAGATATGAGACAAGTACTGCCATAGATGGCGTTGGGCCAGGGCTGCGTTGACAAGGATTAGCATGCATATGATAGCTGTGGGTAGTCAATTATTGTCAAGAGAATCTGCATTTCTTTTCCACTCCTTATCATTGGCACTTCTCACACTAATGGCGACCTGGGCCACGTCGAGGCCATTTATACTTAAGCGTGTTGCTGCCATATATAGACAAACTATCAGGTTGAACATCCCAAATGATATTGATGGTTATATTTTATATTTGCGGCTGAACCAAGTATGCCAGTACCGGAAGGGCACTATATAGGAGAGCCCCTACACAACTGCAGTCATGCTATGCCATGAATCCACCGCTGAGCAGCAGCTTCAATACGGAAGCACGGTCGATTCAGACCAGTTCGCATCCAGGGGCATATACCTTTTTACGTCATCGCCATGCCCAGTTTTATGGAGAGTAAATACTCCGCATATTGTGAATAGGGGATTCAGCTACATCACAGGGGAGCTGCCCATCTCGCCTCGCGGCTGCAACATCGATTTTCCTGCCCTAGGCAGCATATTGGAGGCTTTCTCGTTCGGTTCCGGTAGGTGGGTTTCTTTGAAGGGGCTATGTTCATTTACAACGCACCTGGTATAGAGCAGGACTTTGGCACCACTCTTCTTACTACAGATAATTTAAACACGGCCGCCAAAGACTTCTGACTACCTCCTTAGGCACATCCCTCATGTGGCATATTTGAGATATATACCGAAGCTGGATTCAAAGAAAAATCCCCAGATTTCTCTCTGCGAGCCGTTAGACTTTTACCTGCCATGTCTGCAGACAATCTATTTGCTGTATGTCCGACTCCCTGCACTCGAGCACATATCTTCCGCAATCTCTCATTCAGCTGTTGCTACGCTGGGAGGTTTCACTGTGGAAGAGGTAAATATGTGACGATGTGCCGAGTTTATTGCAAAAGATGTCTTTAGTCAACCATTTGCAGCTCGCCACTGCAGAAACAAGCACTCCAACAAGTCTACCAATTCCACTTCCCGATGTTGTTCTATAGGCCACATTAGAAAAACTTTTTGCTCAGTTCCTGGTTTGCCTCTCCAATCTCGTCAATATTCGCTCTCAGCTTCTCCATCTGCGTTGGCTGTCTGTTGGGCCTATATACAGTGCTGAAGACGGTTTGGTCAGTATAGAGACTCTCCACAACTGGAATGGTGCACTTGCACAGCTTGTTTTGTTCTCGGGCACTGTCTATGCCCCGATGATTCCTTCTCTTGACGCAATGTGCACCTTGGTATCAGGCTTGCCTTTCCCTCCCCAAGCTGGCCGTTCTATATGGTATGCTACCCACAGCAAAGGACACATTTTCGGAACGCGGTATTCCGGGCGACCCTAGCCAAACAAGGCTCGAAGTTGCTGAGTATATTCCACAAAGAAAAGGTAGAATATACCTTCGCCACAGGATTCCTTATATTGGTAGCACCGATAGCTAGCCTACATGGGTGGTCAATGCAATTTCATGCCGAATTCTCCATATACGTGTACCCAGGATGTGCGACAGGAGCTGCAGAGTGGTTGTGCACACAATCAAAGAGCCGTGCAAGGCTCACTGGCCAGCTCGCAGTAGAGTAAACAAAAAACTATGCGCCTCTGGTCGATCGGGCCAGAAGATGAAAACACGGCGCGCCTACGGCTCTGCCATTCCTTTTTTCGCCTCTATTTACGCGACTTTGTATACCTTTCTGCTACTAACTTTTCCTAGCGTGCCACTTTCTTCGCTCCGTGCACGACGCGTCAAAGTTTTTTCTTTGGGCTTGAAATCACCAACCGCGCAGACAGGGGCTACTTGGTTCGATTTGTTTTGTAAATACTTTCTTTTGGCTAATTAGCGAGTCGCTCTTCTCTTATGAGCCAGCAAACGCCGCTACGGACCCAGCAAAAAAAATTTCTACCAGCGGCTAGAAGGGCAGCGCAATTCGTCGACAGAGAAGAAAAAGGCCGGGGAGCAAACACGAGTGCAGGTTCCTTTCTTTGCCAACTCGACCTCCGTTAATATCGCCACAGCGTTCGCGCGCGCCACCATTACTTCGGACACAATTTAAGCAGCGGCCGAAGCATTTGCAGGGCATGCCAATGTCACCTTCACAGATTCCGCGCATGAGCTTCGACGACCCGCACTTCGAGAAGCTGCCGCCTGCAGGGATGCACGCGCGTGGCAGTGTGCGGCCCGTACGCGACATTACATCAAAGCTGTCGGCTGCGGGCGCACCAAATTACAGCCGATTCGAGGACCAGGAGAATTTCTTGCGACCGCCGGGCAGCTCAGCGCTCGGTAGGATGGGATTTTGGGCGCGATCAAGCGTCGGCAGAGGACAGACAGCAGCCGGCGTGGTTAAGGCGTGCCAAAGACCGGACGGGACTCACGCCGTTTGGGGGCGGCGCGTCGCAGGACCCGTTTGCAGAATCGCCGTCGCTGCCGCCCGGCAAACCCGACATGGCCAGCTTCAACGAGACGCGTATGACCAGTGAATTTGGAAACAGCTTTCTGGACGGCCGCAAACACGTACGGCGGTGGGCATGGGGCCAGGTTCGACGAGTCGTTCTTTGACGAAGGCATACTTTGGAAACAATGACCCGGTCAGGCCTACGTATGGCGGCGGACCGGAGCAACTGCGGTCCATTAGCATCAGCGATGATGATATTGGCAAGGGTGGCGGCCACAGGGCTGGCGGAGGTGCGTTTGGCCGGAGTGGCAACATTGGCTATTCGTACAATCCGACTGGACGATCTTCGGCGACCTACGGAGGGATCGGTGATGACGAGGGAATCATGGACACTGGCCGTACCAGCTACACAAACGTCCAATGACCCTACAACTACAGCGGCAGCACGTACGGCGGCGACCGGTTCCACCCATCCGGCCGTTGGCAAACGAAAGCACTAACCGCGCTGCTGGCACGGCGTCTCGGCTCTCGATGCGCACACGGTACACAACGGCCTGGCGGTGGCGCGTATGACCCGGATCTCGACTTTTGGCACAAGCGCATACCGGACAGCGTGCTGCTAGCAACTACGGCGAGGGCACACGCAGCTACGGCCCTACACCATTCACAGCACGTATTAACGGCCGGGTGCGTTTCCACCTACAGCAAAGCGATTCTCGCAGCAGCGCAATAGCAACAGCCACAAATGTGGGCGATGGCCCAGCAGTATCGCCGACAAACCCGCGGCCAAAGCTCAATGCTGCCCGTAATAGTCGCACAGCCAGCGATCTGCTAGCAGCTCACAGTATCTGGGTGTTGGCAAAAAAGCACAGCGTGGGTGGGACGGCTACCTGCAGCGAGATGACCAACGCACGGTGCGTACGTTCAGCGATAGCTTTGTCAGCAATTCGTCCAATGACTTGCACGACCTGGGCAGCAACGGAATTAACCACGACAACCCAACGCTGCTGAAGCGGCTGTTCCGCAACATCCTGGCCAGCTGGGGTGGGTCGACAGGGACTACGACCGAGCGCGTGTCGTTTGCCTTCTTTATAGTCTACTATCTGATCAAGGAGACGGTGATACTGATCGTGTCGTTTGCCACCAAGCTGCTATTCAGGATCATCATCGGCACGATCTACAGCGGCACGCGCGAAGCCATCTTGCTGCCGCTGTCGCTGTGGCGGCTGATTGCCCCGGCGAGTACCGCGATTCAGCGCGCACCATGACCGGGATCCTGACAGGCCTTGCTATGGTTGCGTTTTCTATCATTGCTAGTCAGTACGCCCAGCCGTTGCTCTCCAGCCTTCCGTCGCTACCACATATGCTGTCCCCTGGCCGTCTATTTGGCGGAATGCGTTCACCTACGCCTAGCAAGCGCCCGATCACAATGCCGCCGCTGACAGACAGCAGGCCTGTGGATCCCAACGGACACAGTTCGGCCATTACCGAGCGGCTGGCAGATGTGGAGCAGACACTGAGGCACCTGTACAGTTTGCTGGATACGCTGAAGACCATCGCGAAGAAGAGCAGCAGGATGTGTTTGACTCGTTGGAGAAGCTCGAGCGCGAGAAGCAGCAGCTGATGTCTGAGCACCAGGACGAGAAGAAGCGGATTGCAGACCTGGAGAGGAGCTATGCTTCGCTGAAGCACGACATGCAGTCTCAGACATCCAAGGCCGCAGGCGGCAGCGGTGTCTCTGCCAAGGAAATGCAGAGCATCAAGCGCCAGGTGGAAAGGCTCGCGCGGGATATTGCCAGTGCGCAGGCCGAGGCGGTGCGGCAGAGCAAATCGCACGACAAGCAGCTCAAGGAATACAACTCGAAGCTGGACAATGTCTCTGCATCGGCGCAGAAGCTGGTCGAGCAGGCAAAGAGGGCGCTTGAGGATAAAATTTCCAACTGCAGGCGGCCGCAGGGTCGTGAGTAGCGGCGGCGGCGGCAGCGTGAGCCTGCGTGAAGTGCGTGAGCTGGTTGATGCTGCTATCCGCGAGCAGGAGAAGGAGCTGCGGGAGCTGCTCAAGCCCGAATGGCTCGAGACCGATGGCGACGTAGCGTACGACAATGTGGCTCGTATGATTGAAGGCGCGCTGAACCGGTACGCCAACGACCGTGTGGGCAAGACGGACTTTGCGCTGTTCTCGGCTGGATCGCGCATCATTCCTAGCCTGACATCGCAGACGTACGAGGCAACGCCACGCGGGCTGTTCCAGAAGGCGCTGCGTGCAATCGGCATGACGTCGTCGCAGCCGCCCACGGCTATAATCGATCCGAACACGCATGTGGGCGAGTGCTGGCCGATGCGCGGACCGTCGGGCCAGGTGGCCCTGCACCTGGGCCAGGTTGTGGATGTGGCCGATTTGGGCTGGAGCATGTGGCCAAGAGCGTGGCCATTGACTGGCGCAGCGCCCCGCGCAGCATTGAGATTTGGGGCTACGTGCTTGGCCAGGCTGCGCCGGCTGCAGCCTCCGACAACTCGGCGTTCGACATTTACCCGGAAGATTTTGCCGACGACAGTGATGAGCCGGCCGATGATGGCGCTGCCGCCCCGCATTCCACAGCTGCAGCCGAGTTCAGTGGCATGCCAATACCGCCGCTGGCCGACAGCAGCTCCGACTATGGCATCGGCGAACTCAAACTGCTGACCACCTACGAATACGAGCCGTCGGATG